>NC_136265.1:162716033-162993533 GCF_964187855.1 Myxine glutinosa | reverse complement strand
GAGCTACCTGTAGGTCCCGTGATGACATTCTGGGGTTATTAGAGACTTCTTTCAGCATCTTGCGGTCTGCTCTTGGGCTGAACTTGTTGGGGCGGCCTGGCCTGAACAAGTTGGCAGTTGTTTGGAATCTTCTCCACTTGTATATGATCTTCCGGACAGTCGAATGATTGATTTAAAATTGTTTGGAGATCTTTTTAAATCCCTCCCCAGACTCGTAGGCATCTACAACCTTCTTTCTGAAGGCCTCAGAGAGCTCTTTTGATCTAGGCATGGTGACGCCGCACACTTCAACACCAAAGAACAAACCAAACTAAATGTCTGAGGTTTAAATAAGACACGTTCCTCCAAGATCCTCTCTAACGATGTTCTAATTATTTGCACCTGAGCTGGTGCCCCTGATTCTAATTTTAGGTATTTGATGAAGTAGTGATAAATGTCGTGGTGTACTTACTTTTTCCACATGTGAAATTTGCATTTATGTTTATTTAAATTATACAATGGACTTCAAAATGTAAATGTTTCATGATTTTTGTTATATTATGTCACCTTTATCTTTCAATATTGTTGAAATGAAGTTCAAATAGCTGTATGTTGAAATATGTTGAAAAAGTCAAAACTTTACATGGGGTGTCCTTACTTTTTCACGTGACTAGATATATATTGTTATGGATCTGTTGCCGGCCTTTTCCCCTCTGGCGCACACTTTTTTCGCACACGCGCGCCATTCGCTTGCGTACATCGCACCACGGACCTTCCACGAGCGCCCGGGTTGCGTCTCGATCCAAAGCGCGCCAAAAATGTTTTCCCGCCAAACACTTTCGCGCCATACACACCCCTACTCACCTTCGGGACCCTCTACTGCGGCAGCACTTGCTAACTTTCATTTTTGTTAGGAAGCACGACATCACAATGCAAATCCAGACTTTGAGTGCATTCCATTTCTTTTTCTGGCGATTCAATTTCTAACACTGCCGTCTCTTTGGCCTCAATTTCAGCTATACACATTTCTTTGTCCTCGACGACCACCGGCGCAAATAAAATTTCGTCTTCCAATTCGGCGGCCGTCGGCTTTTCCATACACCGAGTCGCGATTTCTACACCCTCGGTCAACCCGGCCGCGCTCTGCCCAAGCTCGCTCTTCCTGCGTTTCTCGCACTGCTTTACCTCGTCGCGTCCCTTTGCGACCTCTTCGCCCAACCTGCACCTTATGTCCTTCCCTGCCTCTTTTATTTCCTTTTTCGACGCCACCCTCATTTTTTCCAATTCGTTCTTTTGGGCATCCATTTTGCTTTCCAGCCCCTTTTTTACCTCTTCCAATTCCCGGGTGGATTTGTCACCTTGGGCGTCCATTGTTTCTTTTAATTCACCCTTGTTACACCTTGCTTTGTCCCTTATTTCTTTCATTTGATTAGCCATTTGCCCACTCATTGCATCCATTTTATGATCCGACCTTATCATATAGGCCCATATTTGTGCCATAAATAGGTCCCTATTCATTGGCACCGCGGGCTCGGCTTCCGCTGCCTCGTGCGAGGCGCCGCCATTTTCCACCGCTCCTGCCAGCCCCTCATCAATTGCCTCTTCTTCCCTCAATTCTTCCCGGGGGTCCTGGGTTATCAACTCTTCCTCTTCATTTACCCCCACCGGCTTCCGATCGCTTTGGCTAGCCATGGCACGAATTTAAAATTTTTGATTAAAAAAAAAAAAAAAATTAAATTTTGGTCGCTCGTAATTTGGGGTGCGTTAAGCGCACTTCGGGTCCTATCCCAAACTCCTGACACCAATTGTTGCGGCCAATATGTACAATTGGTGTCCAAAATTTTGTCTAAAATTTTTTGTCCCAGGTTCCAAATCCCACTCCTGACACCAATTGTTATGGATCTGTCGCCGGCATTTTCCCCTTATCAAGGGGGGATTAATCCCCTTGTCTTTACTGACCTGGCACGACCCGAGACCTATTACGTCCCTTCCGGACAGCGCCAAATAGGGTTTCGGGACCAAATTCGCTCGTACCTAAGTACTAGCGCTGCCCTGGAAGCGAGGAAACAAGCCTCGCACGAACCACGTGTGATGGTGATACGCCGAGCGGTTTGCATACACGTGATCCGCGCCGTTATGAATAATGGAACCCGATTCAAGCGGTTTTACTCGTGCCACGCTTAGTCAATGGAGAAATCACAAAGACGATCGAATTCAGAAGAAAAGGAAGAACAAATAGGTTTCAATATTATGCACGTATTTACAGCTCAGGACGAAGAGACACAGGGGAGCTTAGACAGTCTTATTTCTTAATACCCAAGGACAAATGGGCCCGTCTCACTCACACTCACACGGGGATTGCAGATGGGCAGGATGATGTTCTCTGGCACCGCGGTGGTCGTCCAGGCTTGGCCCCGTCCCACTCTCCACAGTCCCCGGCACGTCCCACGAAGATGGAGGTAGGTGAAGGCAGGAACTCATATCATGTCGCTCGAACAAACGGGTAATCTCGGGGCGAACGGTAGAGGGCGGACTTAGCGCAGCTGGCGGTTATTCAGCCGCGTTCACTCGCTTTGGCTGAACCACGCAAGTTATCAACGCCCTGGCTGCGCCCACATATTCCTCATAACCAAGTTCATACAGTGCGAATGATTCTCTTCAAGCGCGTCTCCCTTCTCAGCACTCAGAACTCACGACTTCTTTCAGCGCGCCTCTCCCAACTTGACGAGCGCCTCTCCCTTCTCATAACTTGACGAGCGCCTCTCCCTTCTCATAACTTGACGAGCGCCTCTCCCTTCTCATAACTGAGGTGGTGGCTTCACGCGATCGGTTTTATTGCCACGCCCTTAGCCCGATCGATGTTCCACCACGCCCTGTGATGCAGTGCTGCAGCCACATGCTGTGAGCCCTGATTGGTGTCTCATTCTTCCCGTCATCGCCTCGCCGCTGCGCCGAGCTCAACCCTCCTCCACCTGCCGAGGCCCACCTCGTGTTAACTCGCGCCAAACACAACTAGGGCTTTTTAGCCGCAATGGATCGAGCCTCTGGACGTGGAATGGTTTGTAGAAGTAGGGCCTATCCTCCTGTCTTTACAACAAAGCAGGATTAACACTGGAATGTTAATGATTAACAGGGCCTACTCTCACATATACTAAGACATAACTATACTACAAATGAGGCTACATGTTGCTCGTGTGACTAACTATGGGGGGCAAACCTTTAACCTTTATTGAGTTTTACTGTACAAATCTCAAAACCGCAGCACTGCCTCCCCTCCCTCGTTAGACTCATCCCCGAGTCGAACCTACCCAAGTAGGAACGACCGGTTTTGAGAAAGACTTGGGACTAGTTTTTAATTACACGTGACACTTAGATGTGGTTCCCCTCTAACATTTATTCTAACCCGTGTATGCGGCAGTTTTACAACACTAGATATGTCCCACCTACTGCGTTATGTAACTAACTGACAGACTCGCACCCACAACTAACCGAATTGCGGAATTAATTCTCAAACTACACATAAAGCTGGTGGGTAGCATCTTATTTACAATTACAAAAGCTAATTATTTACATTTCTATAACCCAGGACCTGTTCTTTGTGGAAAGAAGATTGGAGGGGAGAGAAAGAGCACAGCACTGCACCAATACACAAAACACATTCATCAAAAGAGTTCACAGTTCACCATTTGCTGCTGGGCCGCATCTTCTTCTTGCTTCATCTTCTTCTTGCTTCATCTTCTGTGTGCTATAAAAACTTAAAGTTCTTCTTTCCTGGCACACCAGAATTAAATGTACAAGAACCCGTGTTCGTTTTTATTTGTCAGCAGGGCCAACCCTATGTGGTCCAACTGCGTGACATTGATGCCACTTAAAACCAGTGGTCCGAAGATGCGAGGTAAGTTTGCAGCAAATGACTGCTCAGCAAAGTGTAAAGCCACAAAACGTGTGGTCCATGTGTAATGTGGTGCAGCAAATACTGTACATGTGCAGCAAAGTTATAACATAGAGTATGGCAGCAAAGTGCCGCACCATTCATCTGCACAGGTGTAGCAATGTGCAGCAGGGGTGCTGCACAGGTGTAGCCAGGTGCAGCCGCACAGGTCGAGGTTGCTGCACAACTCCTCCTCCAAAGTGGGTCCATGGGTGGGTAGGAAGACAAAGCACAGTCAGCAAAGGAAAGGGCGCAAGTGTACACATCAATCAAGGCAATGCAGCATGAGGGGCGTGGGAGAGCGAGCAGAGCAAGCTCGTCCCTAACCGTTCGTACCCCCCCCCCCACCCCCCCCCCCATGTCAGCTTACACTACCCTTGCCCTTCCCTGTATTTACAAATTACAAATTCGTCACTACGTCTTGTCTCCCATATCCCCCTCTATACCAAATTCGTCGTCCAATCCCTCCCAAGAAGGAAGAGATGGAACCAACACACAATGTCACTTTCACGTCATGATGCGTCGTACTCACTCAAATCGTTCACCTGGTGCTGGTGCAGAGCTTTGTCACCTTGGTGAATGAATGTGGATGGCATGAAGGGAATTCCTCAAATCCTAACTACTCTAGTTACATTAACTCAGTTACACTACCCGGGGTCATACCCTGCCAATTCAATTGGCCATCTTTAAACTATGTGGTTCTAAAAACCTGATTCCCATTGACCACCTGGTGCCTTCCAAATTTGGGTCTCACTCCCCAATTTTTCACACTGTGCCTTTGCACAATTTTGGGGCTGGGTTGTGTGGCTCCACTAGCAGGTCTACCTACCTGCACACCTCCGCCACTGAAGTCGCCACCTGAGCCTACCTTGCTCCTTGCGACTACCTAAATTGGGGAAGGCCCCTCCTGGCTCTCTCACCCCCTGATGCCCTCTTCGGCATTGGGCTAACCACGTCCTCTCCTGGATCCTCGGGCCCCACTGAACACCACTCACGACCTTAACTGGCTCCCAGAGCCTACCTGCGGCCTCACCTGGCCGACAAACTACCAGTGGCGGAGTGCCCCAATAACCATACGCACCAACAAAGCCCACACGCCCAGCCATTCCACAGACTCATGCACCCATCCAAGCACTTCCTGCTACTTCCCGCACCACAGGTGTCAATATCCAAACAATTTACCTAAGCCCTCTACCTAACTTTAAACTACCCTCCCTGGGTATTCGTGAAGGGGTCCATCCCCCCTCCCCCCCCCCCCCATTCACTCCTTCGCACCATGCATTATTCCACACCTTCTATTTCACACCAAGCATTCCACACCAAATATTCTCACACACACCAAGCTCTCTTGCACACCTCTTGTGCTCACACACCTGTTCCCCACTTGCACACCATGCAAGTCAATTCACTTCAACACACTCCATTTGTCCTCAATACACGACCTCTGGTTATTCCCAACCAATGCCTCATTTGCACCTCATTCTCAAGCTCATCCTCACACACAATTTCTTCACACTACTACACACACACAGCATCATCTAACTAACTACTTCTCCCCCTAATACTTGTGCTTCCCCGTCTTCCCTTTACTCTAAGCACTCCCTCGTCATTATCATCCATCTAATCTAACTACGCCCCCTCTACCTGTACAAATGTCCCGACTTAAATCTTGTCCTCTACGGTCTCCTATTGTCATCTAAATCCCTAACAATTAACCTAGCCCGCCCTCGGCTAGTTTACACTGCCACCCCATAATCTATTGCTCATGTGCCCCAATGTGAGGAATGGCGAAACCACCACTCTCCTACGCCGGGTACCATTCGCCAACACTATCGCTATCCGTCCACTCCACTTGAGCCTCTCGGTGCGGAAATACATTTTCACAGCTCGGCTTTGAAAAGCCGAGCGATGCATGCGGGTGGTTGGTCGCCTGTTGTTTGGGTCCGTCCGGCATTTTCAATTCAGGGGAGGAGGTTTTTGTTGGGCCAAGGTTCAGGGCGCCATCCCTGCGCGATGACCTGCGGTCCCATGCACGATGGCCCAAACACCCACGGTCGGAGCACCGCGGCCGCCAGTGGGTGAGCTCCGACCTCTCCTACCCCCCCTCGAACCGTGCCGATCGCCTTTCCTGCCAAGGCGCGGCACTGACCATACAGGGCGGGGCCCGGCACGAATCAAGCATGCCGCCGCAGCAACGATCCCTGCCGATCCCCGCTGCACACATAGCTCACCACGCCCGAGGGCCCGCGTCGGCTATATGTCGCCCTCAATGCTCCCCCAGTCTGCGTCGATGCCCGGGCCGCGCTCTCACCACACGCGACCCGCTCCATACGCACACAACGTGGCGCTCCAGCGCCTCTCATACATTCCCTGCATTCTATTACCACACGCTCTCGTGCACACCACCCAGGCACACTCGTACCACTCATACACTCTATAACACACTTTTCCTCCACACGCTTCGTCACACAATCGACCATCGCACACCCTCGCGTACACTCTTTTGTTACACCCTCAGTAACAACCATGGGTGTGCACTCTCCCGGTACACACCCAATCACGCGCTCTGGTGTGCACTCCCGCACACTCTCCTCGGACATCGCACACTCTGTCTCACACTCTTCTTCGACACACTCTTCCCACTCACACTCCGTCATACACTCGCGCTCCGGCGCACACTTTTTTCACACACGCGCGCCATTCGCTCGCGTACATCGCACCACGGACCTTCCACGAGCGCCCGGGTTGCATCCCGATCCCAAGCGCGCCAAAAATGTTTTCCCGCCAAACACTCTCGCGCCATACACACCCCTACTCACCTTCGGGGCCCTCTTCCGCAGCAGCACCTGCAAACTTTCATTTTTGTTAGGAAGCACGACATCACAATGCAAATCCAGACTTTGAGTGCATTCCATTTCTTTTTCTGGCGATTCAATTTCTAACTCTGCCGTCTCTTCGGCCCCCATTTCAGCTATACACATTTCTTTGTCCTCGACGACCGCCGCGCCAATAAAATTTCGTCTTCCAATTCGGCGGCCGTCAGCTTTTCCGTACCCCGGGTCGCGATTTCTACACCCTCGGTCAACCCGGCCGCGCTCTGCCCAAGCTCGCTCTTCCTGCGTTTCTCGCACTGCTTTACCTCGTCACGTCCCTTTGCGACCACTTCGCCCAACCTGCGCCTTATGTCCTTCCCTGCCTCTTTTATTTGCTTTTTCGACGCCACCCTCCTTTTTTCCAATTCGTCCTTTTGGGCGTCGATTTTGCTTTCCAGCCCCTTTTTTTACCTCTTCCAATTCCCGGGTGGATTTGTCACCTTGGGCGTCCATTGTTTCTTTTAATTCGCCCTTGTTACACGTTGCTTCATCCCTTATTTCTTTCATTTGATTAGCCATTTGCACACTCATTGCATCCATTTTATGATCCAACCTTATCATATAGGCCCATATTTGTGCCATAAATAGGTCCCTATTCATTGGTGCCGCGGGCTCGGCTTCCGCTGCCTCGTGCGAGGTGCCGCCATTTTCCACCCCTACTGCTGGCCCCTCATCAATTGCCTCTTCTTCCCTCAATTCTTCCCGGGGGTCCTGGGTTATCAACTCTTCCTCTTCATTTACCCCCACCGGCTTCTGATCGCTTTGGCTAGCCATGGCACGAATTTTAAAATTTTGATTAAAAAAAAAAAATTTGGTCGCTCGGAATTTGGAGTGCGTTAAGCGCACTTCGGGTCCTATCCCAAACTCCTGACACCAATTGTTGCGGCCAATATGTACAATTGGTGTCCAAAATTTTGTCTACAAATTTTTGCCCCACGTTCCAAACCCGCTCCTGACACCAATTGTTATGGATCTGTCGCCGGCCTTTTCCCCTTATCAAGGGGGGATTAATCCCCTTGTTTTTACTGACCTGGCGCGACCCGAGACCTATTGCGTCCCTTCCGGACAGCACCAAATAGGCTTTCGGGACCAAATTCGCTCGTACCTAAGTACTAGCGCTGCCCTGGAAGCGAGGAAACAAGCCTCGCACGAACCACGTGTGATGGTGATACACCGAGCGGTTTGCGTACACGTGATCCGCGCCGTTATGAATAATGGAACCCGATTCAAGCGGTTTTACTTGTGCCACGCTTAGTCAATGGAGAAATCACAAAGACGATCGAATTCAGAAGAAAAGGAAGAACAAATACAGTTACGTGAAAAAGTAAGTACACCCCATGTAAAGTTTTGACTTTTTCAACATATTTCAACATACAGCTATTTGATTTTCATTTCAACAATATTGATAGATAAAGGTGACATCACATAATATAACAAATATCATGAAACATTTACATTTTGTAGTCCATTGTATAATTTAAATAAACATAAATGCAAATTTCGCATGTGGAAAAAGTAAGTACACCCTTGGCTCTAATAGGTGGTATTGCCCCCTTTGGCAGAAACAACCTCAAGTAGGCGTTTCTTATAACTGTCTACCAGTCTCTGACATCGACTGGGAGAAATTTTTGCCCACTCCTACATGCAGAATTCTTTCAGCTGGGCGATGTTTGAGGGGTTTCTTGCATGCACAGCTCGTTTCAAATCCCCCCACAACATCTCGATCGGATTTAGATACGGGCTTTGACTTGGCCATTCCAGAACCCTCCATTTCTTTCTTTTCAGCCATTCCTTGGTGGATTTACTGGTATGTTTAGGGTCATTGTCATGTTGCAAGGTCCACCTTCGGCTAAGCTTCAACTATCCGAACAGATGGCGTCACATTAACCTCAAGCACCCTCTGGTAGAATTAAGAATTCATAGTGGATTCTATGATGGTGAGCTTCTGGACAGCAAAGGTTTCCTCCTGGCACACCTCCCATGTAGATCAAATTTGTGCAGCCTCTTTCTCATGGTAGACTCGTGCACTTTGACATCAACAGTGGCAAGAGCCCGTGATGATCCCGTGATGACATTCTGGGGTTCTTAGAGACTTCTTTCAGCATCTTGCGGTCTGCTCTCGGGCTGAACTTGCTGGGGCGGCCTGGCCTGAACAAGTTGGCAGTTGTTTGGCATCTTCTCCACTTGTAGATGATCTTCCGGACAGTCGAATGATTGATTTCAAATTGTTTGGAGATCTTTTTAAATCCCTTCCCAGACTCGTAGGCATCTATAACCTTCTTTCTGAAGGCCCCAGAAAGCTCTTTTGATCTAGGCATGGTGACGCCGCACACTTCAACAACAAAGAGCAAACCAAACTAAATGTCTGAGGTTTAAATAAGACAGGTTCCTCCAAGATCCTCTCTAACGATGTTCTAATCATTTGCACCTGAGCTGGTGCACCTGATTCTAATTTTAGGTATTTGAAGTAGTGATAAATGTAGGGGTGTACTTACTTTTTCCACATGTGAAATTTGCATTTATGCTTATTTAAATTATACAATGGACTACAAAATGTAAATGTTTCATGATATTTGTTATATTATATCACCTTTATCTTTCAATATTGTTGAAATGAAGATCAAATAGCTGTATGTTGAAATGTGTTGAAAAAGTCAAAACATTACATGGGGTGTATTTACTTTTTCACGTGACTGTAGGTTTAATTATTATGCACGTATTTACAGCTCAGGACGAAGAGACACAGGGAAGCTTAGACAGTCTTATTTCTTAATTCCTAAGGACAAACGGGCCCGTTTCACTCACACTCACACAGGGATTGCAGATGGGCAGGATGATGTTCTCCGGAGCCGCGGTGGTCGTCCATGCTCGGCCCCGTCCCACTCTCCACGGTCCCCGGCATGTCCAGCGAAGATAGAGGTAGGCGAAGGCAGGAACTCGTATCGTGTCGCTCGAACAAACGGGTAATCTCGGGGCGAACGGTAGAGGGCGGACTTAGCGCGGCTGGCGGTTATTCAGCCGCGTTCACTCTCTTTGGCTGAACTGCGCAAGTTATCAACGCCCTGGCTGCGCCCACGTATTCCTCGTAACCAAGTTCATACAGTGCGAATGATTCTCTTCAAGCGCGTCTCCCTTCTCAGCACTCAGAACTTACGACTTCTTTCAGCGCGCCTCTCCCAACTTGACGAGCGCCTCTCCCTTCTCATAACTTGACGAGCGCCTCTCCCTTCTCATAACTTGACGAGCGCCTCTCCCTTCTCATAACTTGACGAGCGCCTCTCCCTTCTCATAACTGAGGTGGGGGCTTCGCGCGATCGGTTTTATTGCCACGCCCTTAGCCCGATCGATGTTCCAACCACGCCCTGTGACGCAGTGCTGCAGCCACACGCTGTGAGCCCTGATTGATTGGTGGCTCATTCTTACCGTCATCTCCTCGCCGCTGCGCCCATCTCAACCCTCCTCCACCTGCCGAGGCCCACCTCGTGTTAACTCGCGCTCAGCACAACTAGGGCTTTTTAGCCGCAATGGATCGAGCCTGTGGACGTGGAATGGTTTGTAGAAGTAGGGCCTATCCTCCTGTCTTTACAACAACGCAGGATTAACACTGGAAGGGGCCTACTCTCACATATACTAAGACATAACTATACTACAAATGAGGCTTCATGTTGCTCATGTGACTAACTATGGGGGGCAAACCTTTAACCTTTATTGAGTTTTACTGTACAAATCTCAAAACCGCAGCAATATATATACAAAATTCATGATGCGAATTATCCTTGAGGTATCGAAAACGAGACTGGTTGCGATTATGTATGAAAAATCGCTGTGTTTTAGTCATGATAATTATTTTAATAAAGCAAGGACAACCTTAGGATGTTGAATTTTAAAGTATGTTGTCCAGTTTTCAAGATCACCAAGTACAATAGACCATGTATTAGTGGTGCTGGAGATACGAGTCTTTAAAAATTGCCGATTTGCCAAAAGGGGCTTTTTGGATTGTGGTAGCAATCTTCAACACCCCACAGCGCCATGTTGGACGTATATTTCATGGAGAACTTTTTACCCAGAGTCCACCATGTAGTTGTCTATACATATGCGAAATTTCAAGTTGCACCTCAGACGTGGAACGAAACCGATTTCCAGCTGCTTTTCCCACCTGCCTCACACGGCCTATATACGAGTTGTGGAATTGAATCGCGAGGATTGACTGTTTACACCGTCGCCTCGGATCATGACGTGTCGTCCTTGCTTCATAACCTCATGGGGTTGAAAGAAAACTGAACAGGACCTACGAATGGCAATTGAAAGTACTGTACGCAACAACGTTCCTCATTCTGACCGTATATCCACAGTCACATGACCACCGACATGTTTGCTCAGTTAAGTAGCCAAAACCTGCCTCACTACGTCATGAAAGAACCTCCAACATTATGATCTTTTTTGCTGAAAACCCTTGACAGCTTCACCAATTCTAAATTCTACAAATAACCTGCGAGGGAGATTTTTCCTCTTGGTGGTGAAGAAGCTTCCTGCCTGTGACTGTTGCAATTGATGGGTCACAGACGCAGCTGTGGTTATTTGCTCCAATGGCCGGATGTGGTCATTGTGCCGTAATCGAGGGTTTTTGCTTGTTTTCGTCAAACTCTGAATGACAGTATTTTTGATATTTTATCATTATTATTTCCTGCTCCTCCCCACACCCCCCTTTTTGTACTTTCTTTTATCCTCAGCCCCTCCTTGGGTTATTCGAAAACCACAACTTGGTAAAAAATGTCGACACTTTAATCTTGAAGCGCGGTGCTACGCGCGCGACTTGCTACCAAGGAGGAAGCGGACAACGCGGTTGAACAAAAGTGTCTTTATTGACAAGAGGTCACTGTAGCACTGGCGCGCTCCGGGCTGCGCGCCCAGTGTATATCCTGAAGCCACGCCTACCCCTCGGGCGTGGCCGCCGCCCACTTGGTGCGCGGAATGATGTCACCACGCCAGTCGGCTTTCGCGTCCGCCACACGCGCCCCCCCAGAATTCCCGCGCACCTGGAGGGCCAGTTTGCGGGGCAAATGGATGACCCGGCCGAAGCGCCCTCTGGCGACCGGCGGCGTCCAGGGTGCAGGGATGCCAGCTGGGATGCCCCCGGCGGTACCCGGGATGGATGCCGGACCGGGGGGCGGCGTGCCGGTGGTGCTGGGCGGTGCCGGGGGTCCGCCCGCCGGGGGGCGACCCCGACGCGGGGGCCGAGCCACCGGCGGTGGGTGCTCCACATCGAGGTGGGCCGGCTTGAGTCGATCCACCGAGACGCGGTCGGGAGTACTGCCGATGTCCAAGGTGAAGAATTTCACCCCGGTCTCCAGCACGTGGAAAGGCCCGTCGTACAGGGGCCGCAGTGGTGTCCGGTGGGCGTCGTGCCGGGCGAAGACATACTCCGCGGTGCGAAGCTCCGGGGCGACGTGCGTGGGTGGGTGCCCGTGGTGCGCCGTCGGCACCGGGGCGAACCTCCGGGTGGTCTCCTGCAGCGCGGAGCGCTCCTGCGCATCGGGCGCCGGGTGCGCGAGCATGGTGGCGTTAGCCAAGGCGAGCTTCGCGCCCACGAACACCGCGTCCATCTGCTCGGTCCAGGTGACGTCACCTTTGCCCGGCTTCCCCCGGAGGGCCTCGTGCAAGGGGCGCAGGAGCTGGGCGATGCGGGGCAGGAAACGGTGGTAAAAGTTTACCATGCCCAGGAACTCCTGGAGCCCCCTGATCGTGCGGGGGTGCGGAAACCCTTTCACCGCCTCCACCTTGGCCGGTAGGGGGACGGCCCCGTGCCTGGTGACGCGGTGCCCCAAAAAATCGATTTCGGCGACACCGAACCGGCACTTGGCGGGGTTCACGATCAGGCCGTGCTGGCCCAGACGTTCGAAGAGCGTGCGGAGATGGTGTAGGTGATCTTAGCGGGATGCGCTTGCGACGAGGATGTCGTCCAGGTATACGTACACAAAATCCAAGTCGTGCAAGACGCTGTCCATGAGGCGCTGGAACGCCTGAGCCGCATTCTTCAAACCGAAGGGCATCCAAAGAAATTCGAAAAGACCGAACGGCGTGATGACAGCCGTCTTCGGGATGTCCTCCGGCCTGACGGGTACCTGGTGGTAACCGCGTATGAGGTCCACCTTCGAGAAGAAGGACATATTCGCCAAGCGGGCGGAAAAGTCCTGAATATGGGGGACAGGGTAGCAGTCGGGGGTGGTGGCGTCGTTGAGACGGCGGTAGTCCCCGCACGGTCGCCATCCCCCGCCGGGCTTGGGCGGCGACGCCCACGCGCTCTCGGAGCGCCGCACGATGCCGAGCCGCTCCAGCGTAGCAAACTCCGCTTTAGCTACCGCGAGCTTCGTCGGCTCGAGGCGGCGTGCCCGGGCGTAGACCGGTGGCCCAGCGGTGGGGATGTGATGTTTCACCCCTTGCTTGACGGTCCCCGCCGAGAAGGTGGGCCTCGTGAGGGCCGGGAAACCCGCGAGGAGGCGGGTGAATTCGTTCGCTGCCGGAAGCGTACAGATGAACCTGGCCGGAACCGAGCCACTCAGCAAGCCGCTCGGCGAGCCGCTCGATGAGCCGCTCAGTGAGCTGCTCAACGAGGCGGGCAGCGCGCAAGCGAGCGAGCTAAACGTCTCAGCCTGGACAAGCCTTCTGTGCTTGACGTCGACCAACAGGCCATTGGCACAGAGGAAGTCCGCGCCGAGCAGTGCCATAGGCATGTCGGCAGTGACGAACGACCACCGGAAAACCTGCCCTCCGAACCGCAGAGAAAGGCAGCGTTTTCCGTACGTGGGAATGGGCGTACCGTTGGCAGCAAGCAGCGCAGGGCCCCGGCCCGCGGACTGCTTGTCGGACGTACCGGCGGGAACGACACTCACCTGCGCTCCCGTGTCGCACAGGTAACGGCACCCGGATAAGGTGTCCGTTATGAAAAGGAGGCTGTTTAATCGGCCGGCGCTCAGTGCCACTACTGAGGGCCGGCCCGGGCGTTTCCCGACCTGCCGAATGAGCACGGCGGGCGACATTGCCGAGCCTCGTGGCCGAACCTAGCGTGGAAATGGCACCAGGTTTGTGGCGAAGCCGGAGGCCGCGGTTTCCGCGGTGGTGGTGGGCGGGGCGTGGTGGCCGCCACGAGGCGCCCCTCGGAGCAGGGGTGGGCACCCGCAGGAGGTTCGGGCTCGGGAGCCGCTACGGCCGCACCAAAACTCGCCCGTGTGTCCAAAGCTGCGTAGTACTTGTCGGCCGCGAACGCACGGGGTTCCGTTGTTGCGGAACCGGCCAACGCGAGGCGGACTCGTGCCGGCAGCTGGGGTCGAAATAACGCCCGGAATAGAGCGTTCGGGGTTTCGTCGCCCATGAGCGACAGCATGTGGTCCATTCGGACCGACGGTCGCGTGTCACCGAGCTCGGGGAGGTCCAAGAGGTGATTGGCCCGTGTGTCCACGGTGAGGCTGAACGTGGCGAGGAGGAGACGCTTGATCGCCCCGTACCTGTCGTGGGCCGGTGGGTTCCTCAGGACCGACACGACGCGGGCGGCCGCGCCGGCCCCGAGGGAGGCGACCACGTGGCAGTACATGGTCTCGTCCGCCGTGATGCGTCGAAGCCTGAACTGGGCTTCGGCCTGCAGGAACCAGATCTCCGCCTGAGCTTCCCAGAACTCGGGGAGCTTTATCGCTACCGCGTTGGTTGCCATGGCTGTGGCGGGTTCGGGTGGTCAGTGACGGCTGACCAAAACGTCGGAGTCACCAATGAAGCGTGGTGCTACGCGCGCGACTTGCTACCAAGGAGGAAGCGGACAACGCGGTTAAACAAAAGTGTCTTTATTGACAAGAGGTCACTGTAGCACTGGCGCGCTCCGGGCTGCGCACCCAGTGTATATCCTGAGGCCACGCCTACCCCTCGGGCGTGGCCGCCGCCCACTTGGTGCGCGGAATGATGTCACCACGCCAGTGGGCTTTCGTGTCCGCCACAATCTAATCTATATCCGAGCACGACTTGTGTGTGCTTCTTCAAATAATTTGATGCTGTATTGTAAAAGAATGTCCCTTTATAAGGATGGCCACAGTGATAGAAAGTCATGTACAATGTTTTTTGACCCTTTATAACCAAAAACAATAATCCAGGAATCAAATCCATATTGTCTTGGGTTCCAGACTATTGCATGAACTGCCGTACCCAACGTCCTCTACTCCTCTGGATAGATTTATGATTTTTTCCTTTCTCTCCCCATCTCTCTCTTTCTATCCCCCCCCCCTCTCTTTCTCTTCCCCTCCTCTCTCCCCTCTCTCTCTCTTTCTATCCCCTCCCCCTCTTTCTTTCCCTCCTCTCTCCCCTCTCTCTCTTTCTCTCTTACCCTCTCTCACTTTCTCTCTTTCTCTACCCCTTCCTCTCAATCTCTCTCACCCCCTCTCTCTCCTTCTCCCTCTCTCTCTTCCTCTCTAACCCTCTTTCTCTCCCTCTCTCTCTCTCCCACCCTACCCCACCCCCTCTTTTTCCTCCTCTCTGTCCCTCCCTCCCTCTTCCTCCCTCCCTCTCCATCCTGTCCTCTCCCTCTCTCCCTCTTTCTCTCCCTCTCTCTCTCTCCCACCCTACCCCATCCCTCTTTTTCCTCCTCTCTGACCCTCCCTCCCTCTCCCTCCCTCTCTCTCCTTTTCCCTCTCTCTCTCCCCCTTTCTCATCCTCTTTCACTCCCTCTCTCTCTCTCCCACCCTCCCCCACCCTCCACTTTTTCCTCCTCTCTGTCCCCCCCCCCCCCCCTCTCCCTCCCTCTCTCTCCTTCTCCCGCTCTCTCTCTCCCTCTCTCCAAATATTGCATATTGGGTCACCAAAGCCTATTTGACCTAAAATTCATTCCTGTTGCAGGTTCAGGATACCTGTGCCTACGAGCAACTCGTCCCTTTGACCGTATTGCTTCGATCAGCAATCATGCAGGTATGTTGTCGCTTCATACCGTCTCCGCATGACAGGTATAAATGTTATTATTGACGAATCTTTGTGCCATGTGTGATCATGGAAAGGGAACTGTATGTTACAGCAGGGATCGTTTATTCATAAATGAGTAACTTCAGCAAAAGAAAAGGGTTTTGGATTACAAGTAGTGGGGAGGCTTAGCCCAAATATTCAAAAGAATTGTGCATTTTGTGATACAAGCACCAAATTTGGCACAAATGTACATTAATATGTTGCTAAAGCGCGGCGTTACGCGCGCTGCTTGTGAGCAAGGAGGAAGCGGACAAGCGGTAACATATAAACGTCTTTATTGTAAGACTACACTGTAACACTGAACTCCTCCGGGCTGGTCGCCCGGTGTATATCATGAGGCCACGCCTACCCCTCGGGCGTGGCCACCGCCCACTTGGTGCGTGGAATGATGTCACCACGCCAGTGGGCTTTTGTGTCCGCCACACGCGCCCCCCCAGAATTCCCGCGCACCTGGAGGGCCAGTTTGCGGGGCAGACGAATGACCCGGCCGAAGCGCCCCCTGGCGATCGGCGGCGTCCGGGGTGCAGGGATACCAGGTGGGATGCCCCTGGCTGCCCCTGGGATGGGTGCAGGACCGGGGGGCGGCGGGGCTGGGCGGTGCCGGGGGTCCGCCCGCAGGAGGGCGGCCCCGACATGGGGGTCGGGCCACTGGCGGTGGATGGTCCACATCGAGGTGGGCCGGCTTGAGGCGGTCTACCGAAACGCGGTCAGGAGTACCGCCGATGTCCAGGGTGAAGTGCTTCGCCCTGGTCTCCAGCACGCGGAAAGGCCCGTCGTACGGGGGCCGCAGTGGTGTCCGATGGGCATCGTGGCGGACGAAGACGTACTCCGCCGTGCGAAGCTCCGGGGCGACGTGCGTCGGTGGGTGCCCGTGGCATGCCGTTGGCACCGGGGCGAACCTCTGGGCGGTCTCTTGCAGAGCGGAGCGCTGCTGTGCCGCGGACCATGGTGCCGTGGAGTCGGGGAGGAACTCGCCCGGCACCCGCAGCGGTTGCCCAAAGACCAACTCCGCCGCGGATGCGCGCAGGTCCTCCTTGGGCGCCGTCCGGAGGCCCAGCAGGACCCAGGGGAGCCTGTCGACCCAGCCGCCGTCGCGGAGGGTTGCCCGGAGCGCGGCCTTCAATGAGCGGTGAAATCGCTCACACAGGCCGTTAGCCTGGGGGTGGTAGGCCGTGGTTCGGTGCAGCCGGACCCCGAGCCCCTGCGCAACCGCCCCCCAGAGCTCCGAGGTGAACTGGGGGCCGCGGTCGGATGAGATGTCTGAGGGGGCGCCGAACCGGGCGACCCAGGTGGCGATGAAAGCCTGCGCGACATCGGCCGCCGTTGTCGACGCCAAGGGCACGGCCTCCGGCCACCGGGTGGTGCGGTCCACCATGGTGAGGACGTAGGTGAAACCCCGCGAGGGGGGCAGAGGTCCCACCAGGTCCACGTGGACGTGGTCAAACCGGCGTTCCGGCACCGTGAACGGGGCCAACGGGGCCTGGGTGTGCCGGTGCACCTTGGCGCGCTGGCACGCGAGGCACGTCCTGGCCCAGCCGCGGACGGCCTTCCGGAGGCCATGCCAGACGAACTTGTTGGCGATCAGCCTTTGGGAGGCCCTCGCGCCCGGGTGGGACAGGCCGTGGATGGCGTCAAACACCTGGCGCTGCCAGCCCGCGGGCACAATGGGGCGAGGACGCCCGAGGGAGACGTCGCACAAGAGGGCCGCGCCCGCGCCGTCGAACGGCACCTCGGTGACGCGGAGGCCCGTGACGGCGGTCCGCAAGGCCTGGACGTCGGGGTCAGCGGCCTGGTCCGCTGCCATCCGGGCATAGTCGATGCCGAGGTGGACTGCGTGGGTGACGGCCCGGGAAAGGCAATCCGCCACCGGGTTGTCCTTGCCCGCGACGTGCTGGATGTCCGTCGTGTACTCGGACACGGCCGAGAGGTGACGCTGCTGCCGGGCCGACCACGGCTCGGTGACCTTGCCCATCGCGAAGATCAGCGGCTTGTGGTCGACGAAGGCAGTGAACGCCCGGCCCTCGAGCAGATGGCGGAAGTGCCTGACCGCCAAGTGAAGTCCGAGCAACTCGCGGTCGAAGGTACTGTAACGGCGTTCGGGCGGGCGAAGCTGCCGGCTAAAGAACGCCAGCGGTTGCCAAGCTCCACGCACCCATTGCTCGTGCACCGCGCCCACGGCGTAGTCCGAGGCATCGGTGGTGAGGGCGATCGGTGCATCGGGCGCCGGGTGCGCGAGCATGGTGGCGTTAGCCAAGGCGAGCTTCGCGCCCGTGAACGCCGTGTCCATCTGCTCGGTCCAGGTAACGTCGCCTTTGCCCGGCTTACCTCGGAGAGCTTCGTGCAGGGGGCGCAGGAGCTGGGCGATACGGGGCAGGAACCGATGGTAAAAGTTCACCATGCCCAGGAACTCCTGCAGCCCTCTGATCGTGCGGGGGCGCGGAAACCCCTTCACCGCCTCCACCTTGGCCGGCAGGGGGACGACTCCGTGCCTGGTGACACGGTGCCCCAGAAAATCGATTGTGGCGGCGCCGAACCGGCACTTTGCGGGGTTCACAATCAGGCCATGCTGGCCCAGGCGTTCGAAGAGCGTGCGGAGGTGGCGTAGGTGCTCTTCGCGGGACGCGCTGGCGACGAGGATATCGTCCAGGTAGACGTAGACAAAATCCAAGTCGCGCAGGACGCTGTCCATCAGTCGCTGGAATGCCTGAGCCGCATTCTTCAGACCGAAGGGCATGCGCAGGAACTCGAAGAGTCCGAATGGCGTGATGACCGCCGTCTTCGGGACGTCCTCCGGCCTGACGGGGACCTGATGGTAGCCGCGTATGAGGTCCACCTTCGAGAAGAAGGACCTGCCCGCCAAACGGGCGGAAAAGTCCTGAATGTGGGGGACGGGGTAGCGGTCGGGAGTCGTGGCGTCATTGAGACGGCGATAGTCCCCGCACGGTCGCCATCCCCCGCCGGGCTTCGGCACGATGTGCAGCGGCGACGCCCAAGCGCTCTCTGAGCGCCGAACGATGCCGAGTCGCTCCAGGGTAGCGAACGCCGCTTTTGCCACCGCCAGCTTCGTCGGCTCGAGGCGGCGTGCCCGGGCGTAGACCGGTGGCCCGACGGTGGGGATGTGATGGGCCACCCCGTGCTTGACGGCCCCCGCCGAGAAGGTGGGCCGCGTGAGGGCCGGGAAGCCGGCGAGGAGGCGGGTGAATGCGTCCGCTGCCGGAAGCGTACAGACCAACGTGGCCGGAACCGAATCGTTCGGCAAGCCGCTTGGCAAGCCGCTCGTTGAGCTAGGCAACGCACAAGCGAGCGAGCTGAACGTCTCGGCCTGGACAAGCCGTCTGCGCTTGACGTCGACCAGGAGCCCATTAGCGCACGGGAAGTCCGTGCCAAGCAGTGCCATGGGCACGTCGGCGGTGACGAACGTCCATCGGAAAACCTGCCCTCCAAACCGCAGAGAGAGGCAGCGTTTTCCGTACGTACGGATGGGCGTCCCGTTCGCGGCAAGCAGTGCGGGGCCCCCACCCGCGGCGTGCTTGTCTGACGTGCCAGCGGGAATGACACTCACCTGCGCTCCCGTGTCGCACAGGTAACGGCGCCCGGAGAAGGTGTCCGTTATGAACAGCAGGCTGCTCGAACGGCCGGCGCTCATCGCCACAATTGAGCGCCGGCCCGGGCATTTCCCGACCCGTTGAAGGAGCACGGCGGATGACACCGCCGAGCTTCGTGGCCGAACTTGGCGTGGAACCAGCACCAGGTGGTGGAGCTGGAGGAGCGCGGCTGGCTCCGCCAGGCCGGTGGAGTCGACGGGTTTCCCCGCGGTGGCGGTTTTCGCCGCGGCGGTGGGCGGGGCGTGGCGGCGTTCACGAGGTGCGTATCAGCATGCTGCTGAACTTCAGCGTGCTGTAGAAGATGATGCTGTGGAACATCAGCGTCGAAGGCCGTGACGGCCACGCCAACGCTCGCCCGCGTGTCCGAAGCGGCGAAGTACTTGTCCGCCTCGGCCGCCAATGCTCGGGGTTCCGTTAGCCCGGTCCCGGCCAACGCGAGGCGAACCTGCGCTGGAAGTTGGCGACGGAAAAGCGCCCGGAATAGCGAACCGGGGGCTTCGTCGCCCAACAGTGACAGCATATGGTCCATTCGGACCGACGGGCGCGTCTCACCGAGCTCGGGGAGATCCAGGAGGCGGTCGGCCCGTGCGTCGTCCGTGAGGCTGAACGTGGCTAGGAGTAGCCGCTTGAGTGCCTCGTACTTGTGGCCGTCCGGTGGGTGGCGAAGGACGGACACAACTCGAGCGGCCGTGCCGGGCCCGAGGGAGGCGACGACGTGGCAGTAGCGCGTGTCATCGCCGGTGAGGTGCCGAAGCTGAAATTGGGCTTCGGCCTGGACGAACCAGACTTCGGCCTGAGCCTCCCAAAATTCCGGAAGTTTGACGAAGGCGGCCATGGCGATGGCGTCGCGTGTGGAAGGATCGCTCCGGCAGATCCAACGTCGAGGGTCACCAGTAAAGCGCGGCGTTACGCGCGCTGCTTGTGAGCAAGGAGGAAGCGGACAAGCGGTAACATATAAACGTCTTTATTGTAAGACTACACTGTAACACTGAACTCCTCCGGGCTGGTCGCCCGGTGTATATCATGAGGCCACGCCTACCCCTCGGGCGTGGCCACCGCCCACTTGGTGCGTGGAATGATGTCACCACGCCAGTGGGCTTTTGTGTCCGCCACATTGCGAACATTTTCAGATATTGGGCCACTTGAAATTCCGTAATTTTTTTTTTCAAATTTTTTCAAATTTCGTAATTTCAAATTTTTCGGGTGACACCGTCACAATTTCGGTCTTCGAGGCCGGCCGATATAGTGGGGCGGCTTAGCCCAAATATTCAAAAGAATTGTGCATTTTGTGATACAAGCACCAAATTTGGCACAAATGTACATTAATATGTTGCGAACATTGTGTGGTCAGCAATGAAGACGAGAGTCTGAATTACATGTATGCAAAAGACCTTGTGAACCAGTGAAGCAAATACACGGGTAAGCATGAATTAAATCTAGGGCATGATATAATTTCCATGATGTTTACCTCCACACTCAATGGTGGAAGGAGGTAATGTTTTGATCCCAGCTTGTCTGTATGTCTGTTTGTCTGTTAGTCCACAAAATTCCAGACAAAGCTTGTAGTAGTGGTAGTTGTAGTGGTAGTGGTGATAACAGAAATTGTTATATAGAACTGAACTTATATTATTATTATATGCAGAAAATAACTTCATTTCTATATGCCCTGCAGTGGACAGGTTAATTGGTTTATGCACTGAAGGGGTCACCCTGGTGTGCACTGCTGTGTTCTGCCTCACTGAGTTGTTCAGGTATGATGTACTCAGCACAAGCTTCCGGTCGGCCCGGAGGTGGGGGTGCGGGGCCTGTCACGGAACGTCAAAACAAACGGCCTGCCGGGGCCGCCCAAAAGTCGGGCGTGAGGGGCGCGTCCACTAATGGAACGCCTCTCGCTTCCCAGATCGAGGGCCACGTGGTCAGGAGAACCTCGTCCCTTCCGGTCACACTTTGCCTATCTGAAAATGTTCGCAACATATTAATGTACATTTGTGCCAAATTTGGTGCTTGTATCACAAAATGCACAACAGGTTTGCTATGCTGCTACACTAAAGGTGCCAAGTACCATTTTGTGATTGCACACCTTGGGAATGGTGTGTTTGTTTTAAAACTTGGGATTGCACATCCTGGGAATGGTGTGGTTTTTTCTAACCACAGTATGCCTAAGATGTGCCGTACACCTGTTCGTGAGCAAAAGATGCTGAACTCTCTCTGATGTACCATACTCTTCACAGAGCGTTGTTGCCGCAAAATCAGTTTCCTGAGCATGCGTTATTTTGGTGTGGTTTGCCATTGCCTTCCCAATAAACGTAAATTATCCACAGGATGCACAGAGAACTCGAGTACCATTGTGCAGGTGTGTGCACGAAGCGCATCTTAAAAAGGTGAAGTCAGGCAGGTGTCGAGGGTCCGGGAGGAGCACGCACATGACAGGTGTCACACAAATCGCTGACACGTCATAAGGATGGCTCTTTACAAGCATGGATGGCACGTGCAGTCACCTGGAGATGAAAAGCCTCGTCTGATAAACATAATGTTGCTGAGAAGGGCAAAGTGCCCTCTAGTAATTTAACACATCCTGACATTGATGGTGAGAAAACGACAAAAGAGGAGCAAACGCCGTTATTCTGAACGTTTACTGTCAAATACCTCATAGTCCCTCATGTTCAAATCTTATAAGATTACTTTTACTTTTACTTTTATTTTATAAGATTAAGATTTACTTTTAAATCTTATAAGAGGACGTCCTTATTTATTTATTTCTTTATCTGTTGTAGTGTTTATTTATTTACTTGCGAAATCGAAGATTCGTGCTGAGCTAAAGTCCCTATCTCTCTCTCTCTCTCTCCTCTCTCTCTCTCTCTCTCTCTCTCTCTCTCTCTCTCTCTCTCTCTCTCTCTCTCTCTCTCTCTCTCTCTCTCTCTCTCTCTCTCTCTCTCTCTCTCTGTCTCTGTCTCTGTCTCTCTCTCTCTCTCTCTCTCTCTCTCTCTCTCTCTCTCTCTCTCTCTCTCTCTCTCTCATCAAAGATTCGCAAGTATTGATTTGTTGGTCGGGTTTGTTATTCGGTTAGAAGCCTATTGTTTTTTAGGTCAAAAGGTCAAGGTCACATATATGAAATCATCAGTTTTCATCCGATTGACTTGAAATTTGAACATGGTTTGCATATTGGGTCACCAAAGCCTATTGTTTTTTAGGTCAAAAGGTCAAGGTTACATGTATTAAATTGTCAGTTTTCATCCGATTGACATGGAATTTGAAGATGGTTTGCATATTCTGTCACCAACGCCTATTGTTTTTGAGGTCATGGTCGCATAAAATTGTCAGTTTTCATCTAATTGACTTGGCATTTTACCATGCTTTGTGTATTAGTTCACCAAAGCCTATTGTTTTTCAGGTCTAAAGGTCATGGTCACATATATGAAATCTTCAGTTTTCATCCGATTGACTTGGAATTTGAACATGGTTTGCATTTTGGGGCACCGAATACTGTTGTGTTTGAGGTCAAGGTCGCATAAAATCTTCAGTTTTCATCCAATTGACTTGGAATTTGACCATAGTTTGTATTTTAGGTCACCAAAGCCTATTGTTTTTCAGGTCAAAAGGTCAAAGTGACATATATGAAAGCATCAGTTTTCATTCGATTGACTTGGAATTTGAAGATGGTTTGCATATTCGGTCACCAACGCCTATTGTTTTTGAGGTCATGGTCGCATAAAATTGTCAGTTTTCATCTAATTGACTTGGCATTTGACCATACTTTGTATATTGGGTCACCAAAGCCTATTGTTTTTCAGGTCAAAAGGTCAAGGTGACATATATGAAAGCATCAGTTTTCATTCGATTGACTTGGAATTTGAGCAGGGTTTGCATATTAGGTCACCGAAGCCTATTGTTTCTGAGGTCAAAAGTCCAAAGGTCCAGGTCACATGCAATCATTAATTTCCATCCAATTGACGCAAAATTTCAATTTTACAGATCCAGTAACAGTGCACGTGTCCCTTTTGCAGGAAAACATATGGCGATTAAATATGTATCTACCGCGCATTCCAATTATTTTCCAAATGCAAGTAGGTATACTGTGCCATTCCTTCAAGGGAGTGTTATTCCGACTATGCCATTTACAACGTGAATACCAAGGATCCCAGAATATCTTTTTCACGAGTCGAGGCTTGGGCTCTTATCTTCTCCAAATTAAAGATTCACTGTATGGGGTCAAATATGGGGTGGGCCATCCTTGCATTTCCTCCTTTGCTGGTGTATAATTGCCATGTTGGCCTCATGAGGCTCCAAGGAAGCTAAGCTTCCAAATGGAGATCAGACATCAAAGGGAGAATAGTTATGACAATCGGACATGTCGTAGGTCTTACCGAAACCAATGTATGGAGGTGGTACGATGGCTTCGTGCAATTGTTGTTGTTTTTTACAATCCGGATACAGTCCTCCGATTTGGACACACACCATGAAGTGCTAAATGAATTTGAGTTCGGTTTCATCTCGTTTGCCATAATGGTGTTCACCATATTGCCATAGTGAAAAGATGGTGGCTTTCTTGATGATGCCTCCTCATTGGTTTTGGTTTTTTTTGCGTAAAAATAGAAAGGCTCATGCACAGTCACACTGTGTTGAATTTTAAAATGAATCCTTCCATTAGTACCTGTTCACTACGCAACCACCAGACACCATGACCATCGAGATCATAATGGGTGTACAGCAGCTACTTGAAATTGCTCTTCCAGAACCACTTCACACACATTCCCTGAACGAGAGAACAAGTCCTTCTCGGGGAATTGTTTTGTATTCCAAGCTGAGTACTTTCACCATGCTACTAATTAACATCCATGTCACATGAGCTCCTGGATGTTTGTGTTGTTCGAAAACGTCGATTCCTTGACTTTTATCGGACCATACATTTGGTTTTTTTTTTTTAAGGCAACATGCCTGGGGTTACACTTTTGGAAATGAGCCATTGGCACACATTCCAACGACATTGCAGCTTCAGTTTGATAATCTTCTTCATTTGCTATCGGGATGTCAGATGCAAACCGGACGGAGTCGGAATTGCTGCTTCGGTAACGTCCGTCTAACCGCACTAAACCGCTGCTTTACCATCGAATTCCTTGCAGACCCCGTGGTTTCCCGAAGAAGGGCGGCTCCTGGACCGAGCAGTGGCTTGCGTGCGGCCATTTTTAGCCTGGCCCGTTCCTTACTGTAATCAGGCGGCAAGTCTGCTCGCCTTTCTGCGTGCTGAGCTGCGTGCACCCGGTGAGTCCTAAGATTATTTATTTACTTAATTTTGGGGAATTATTTGCCAATAATTATTTGCTTCTCAAATGGATTGCGACACCTTAAGGTCATTTTTATAAATAAATAAATGAAACACTTAATATGAAACAGCAACAAGGTAAATACACCTGACTTCGAAAACGAAGCCGAGCAGTCATCATGTGTGATGCAAGTGTAACGTACCTGGTGTTCAGTAGCCTCACTCGTTTTATTTAACCTCCACTGTATTTGATTTTGTGATTTTGGGCATAATAAAGAAGATATTAAAATGTCAAAATTTAACAATGTCATGTAAAAATCTCACAAATTACAAAACGGTTTAGGTTAGATAAGTCCACACCTGGCCACACCCGAATCCTCACACAAGGCGATGATGAATAGAATGCTTGGTCTCACCATTTTGCAGTCAGTTGATGTCCCCTTCACCTTTTAGTGCCCGTAACACCTGGCAGATGATGCCCGCACAGTCCCAGATGGAGACCACTTGGTGGTAAAATCATTGAACCAGAGTCTCGCCCGCTGAGACCCTATCCTCGTTGGATGTGCCATCGTCTTTCCAAAATGATCTTCCCAACTGCAAAGCGTTTATTTATTTATTTATTTATTTTTTGTGAACTTATCCGACTTATTCATCCGGCTACTTGGGATCTGGTGGAACGTACTTCTCCATGTGTCAGAATACACAGCACCCGGTTGCCAGTTGCATCGTTTTTGGGGTCATGGCCATGCTGCTGATGTCGTACTCTCAGGCCACCAAATCGTTATGAGGTCAATAAAGTGCAAGAGGAGGTTTATTTACAGTGCCCAGTGCCAATTGCCATATTCTACTAAAATTCCATCCAGGCACATATTCACATTGGCCTGCAAACAACACTGTGGTGCGGAGCACAAGAAAATGGTGTTCAGGAATAAATGTGCGCATGCCCGTTGCACTTGGCATTTCCTGACATTCCTCAAACCACCTTTTCTATTCCAAAATGGCACAGCTTTCCCACTCTTGTCGCAGTTTTGTGGGAATGATGTTTCAACGATGCACTGTTTTTCTCAGCTATTCGGCCTAACAGTAAAATTCAGCCTCTGTGCACAGGTTGGTCATGTTGTAACATATACGTTTATGTGGACCCAAGGTACCTAAGCGGTTTCGGACTAATGTATGTACTCGTAGATTGGTAATTGTGGCCTAAGCCCTATAGGGCTGTGATAAATTTTCTAAATATTTAAATTTTTATATTTAAACCTTAAATTTAATATTTTTTATATTTTATATTTAAATATTTAAAGGATCTTTCTTGTATTTGACACAAAAATTGCTTTTGTTTTATTTTATGAGCAATAAATTTTAACAGTCGAAAGCACTTTCTTTTTTCTTTTTTTTAACATCGATTCGATGTCTCCAAAGATAAGTTTATATAGTGCTCGAGTGGCCAATAATTCTTGCTTGGTGGGACACTCCTGACCGTTTATACCTGTTTTAAATCTATATGTACTATATGTACGCGTTTTAAATCCTCAAGAGGGGCCAACCTGGCAGGAACCGAGTGGCCGTTCGCAAGCCCTAGGCCAAAGAGCTGTGTATGTCGGGCTGATTGAAGAATTGAAATCGCTAGGAATAAATAAATCAGCTGTTCAGTAGAAAAAAAAACTGAGAGATGGTCTTGTAAATGTTGGAGCATCCGCTCCGAGTCTGGGAGGTCAGCCATTCAAACCCCAGCCGAATCTTACCAAAGACTTTATTAACAAGGGTACATGCTGCTTCCTTGCTTGGCTTTCAGCATTTAAACTGTTAAGGGCATGGACAATCACCATTGGTTGGCATCCATGGGGAAGAGAAAATTCTTACTTAGGAAATCCCCGCTGAGTGCAGTGGGAAAAGCAGCGCCGTTGTTGTGACGTCGCTCATACCCAGAGTGCCCTGAGAAATGACAATTCCCTGAAGCTTAGTCGCTGTTTTTGTCATGTCCGTCCGGTGTGTGTGTGTGTGTGTGTGTGTGTGTGTGTGTGTGTGTGTGTGTGTGTGTGTGTGTGTGTGTGTGTGTGTGTGTGTGTGTGTGTGTGTGTGTGTGTGTGTGTGTGTGTGTGTGTGTGTGTGTGTGTGTTTATGGCAGCTCCACTACGAGCCTTAGGTCAGCTTAAAAAATTACCTCGAAGATAAAGGAGTGGGACCAACTCAAAGAATAATTTATTTTTGTGTCACCTTCAACTCCATTTTGAACAACTATCAGGAGCGCCTCTTCCAACGCAAGTTGGGGGCCAAATCACCCGCATTTATCTTTGCTTCCCTGATTTGTCAGGGCAGCACGGTCATAGTTAGAGTGCCGATTGGTTCTCATGGACAGGCCCTTTCCCTCTTGTCTCTGTGTCTGTCTCCTCTGTCTCCCGTGTCTCGTCTGTCTCCTCTGTCTCTCCCTGTCTGTCTGTCTGTCTGTCCCTCTCTGTCTCGGCTATGTCTCTCTCTCTCTCTCTCTCTCTCTCTCTCTCTCTCTCTGTCTCTCTCTCTCTCTCTCTCTCTCTCTCTCTCTCTCTCTCTCTCTCTCTCTCTCTCTCGCTAACTCTGTCATGGCCGCGGTCTTATTCTAAAGAACTGTCCAGGACTATACAACAACAACTCCATTTTGGGAGACAGGTGAGAAACAAAAGGAGTTGGATGTTTAAACTCTGCCGACTATGTTGAAGCATCTAGTGGTATTCATAGATATACAGCAATATACAGTACCGGTCAAAAGTTTTAGAACACCTCAATTTTTCCAGTTTTTATTGAAATTTACGCAGTGAAATGGCACAAAGGTAAGCAGTAAACTGCTCGAGGTTAAAGAAAAGTTTCGGTTAGCAAAAACGGGAAAATAATGTAAATTGCACAGTTATATTGTAAAAAAAAAAGGCTTCTTCAGGGAAGAAGTAAGGGTTAACAACTTACAGCTGTTCTGCAGCAATGTAAGTAAATTAAGCCTTGAGAGTTGATGCAAACAATTCCTACAGGTGTCCCAACCTCTGCTGATTACTTGATTACAAACCCCCCTGTCTGTATAAAAGCAGTATTTGAACAGACTGTTATTACACCATCTGAAGCATTATTTGGACAATATTGCACTGTAGGAAGTAGTATATTGGAAACTGGAGGAAACTCTGACAGGAAGAGGTCTGGCAGACCCAAAGCTACAACAGAATCAGAAGACAAGTTTATGAGAGTCAACAGCTTGCGTGATAGGTGGCTCACAGGACAACAGCTTCAAGCACAGCTTAACACTGGTCGAAGTAAGCAAGTCTCAGTTTCAACTGTGAAGAGAAGACTTCCAGCCGCAGGTTTGACAGATCGAGTGGCAGTAAGAAAGCCATTGCTAAGATGGCAAAATAAGAAAAAGAGGCTTGCCTGGGCCATGAAGCACCGCCAGTGGACTACTGAAGACTGGAAGAAGGTCTTTTGGACCGATGAATCAAAATTTGAAATCTTTGGTTCATCACGCAGGGTTTTTGTATGCCGTCGGGTAGGCGAAAAGATGGTTCCTCAGTGTGTGACACCAACTGCCAAACATGGAGGAGGAAGCGTGATGGTCTGGGGCTCTTTTGCTGGATCCAGAGTCGGCGACTTGCACAGAGTGACTGGCACCCTGAACCAAAAGGGCTACCACAGCATTTTGCCGCACCATGCAATACCCTCTGGTATACGCCTAGTTGGTCAGGGTTCATCCTACAGCAAGATAATGACCCTAAACACACCTCCAGGCTATGTCAAATCTACCTTCGAGGAAAATAACAAGACGGTAGGCTTCAAATCATGGAATGGCCAGCACAGTCTCCAGACTTAAACCCCATCGAGCTGGTTTGGGATGAACTGGACAGAAGGGTGAAAGCAAAGCAACCTACAAGTGCAACACATTTGTGGGAACTTCTGCAACAGTGTTGGGAAGAACTTCCCGAACAATATTTGATTTCCATTGTAGAAAGAATGCCACGAGTGTATTCGGTGGTTACACCTGCAAAAGGTGGCGACTTTGCTGAGTCAAGAATTTAAATTAAATTTTGTTAAACAAAACGATTCTATGATTTCTTTTTTTATCTCCAATTGTTTATTTGTTCTATGCTTAATTTCAGAGTACATTGAGACATTAAACTGCGTAAATTTCAATAAAAACGGGAAAAATTGAGGTGTTCTAAAACTTTTGACCGGTAGTGTAGTTTTGTGTAATTCTATGAAAATTTACTTTTAGAATCCATAAATATCATAAATAATTTTTCTCATTGATGACGTATCATTATTGTAAACATGGAGTCGGCCATCAGACCGAGCGTCTTTTTAGCCACTCACGACAATAAACGCTAACCTGACTGGCATCGCTAACCTGGCTGGCATCGCTAACCTGGCTGGCATCGCTAACCTGGCTGGCATCGCTAACCTGGCTGGCATCGCTAACCTGACTGGCATCGCTAACCTGACTGGCATCGCTAACCTGACTGGCTTCGCTAACCTGGGTGGCATCGCCATCTCATCTGCCCTTGGTTTCCTTCAACCAATCGGAGCATTTAAAACAGCACAAATAGCTTTAGTATCTTTCTCCACCAATCAAAGATAAGTCCTGAGTTTATCAGCTGTAACAATGCTACTCTATTTCTCTCAAACCCTGTTGCCCCCAAGGTATTGCTTACCAGCGTCTAGTCCGTCAGGAACATGGCCTCGAAACCGGGACCTCTGCCAACGTCATCAAGTAAGTACTGTACAATGATTCGTTATTTTTTGCGGATTCCTATTGGTGCTTTTTGCGGAGTGTTTTGGAGTTTGTGAGCAGATCGGATTTCGCTGACTAGCAAATAGCAAGTAGAACAGGCCTGATTGTTAGCATCAAAAGGTCTCTGGATGCTTTTGTTTGAATGATTTCCTCCGGAGGGGGCTAGGGGTTGGGGGGCACTGCCTTCTGGTGTACCTCTCATGTTACCCTGTAAACTCTGGCATAATGCGCGGACTGCAGTCTGGTGTCGGCTTCACGGTTAAGATGGCTGCCTTGAGACCTTAGGGTCCTGAGTTTGACCTCTGTCATGCCACTGAATTAACACCAGCTGGGTTGACTCAGCCTATCATTCTTCTGTGGTCGGCAAAATGAGTACCAGCTGACTGGTAATGGGGGGCATTGCATCAGCAGCACAGCTGCGCTCCCAGCAAATTGATGCAAGGATGCACAAGCAGCCACAGGATGCATATACGAAGCACCACCACCAGCCACAAGTTGACCACCTCCATCCAAGTCATTAGTAAGTTTTTCGAACATTTCTGTTGCAACATCCCAATTCCCCCAAAACGAGCTCGGGTTTCAGGAGCTTAGAATCCAAATCCATAATTATGTGGTTGAACCCACAGTCCTGGGATGCTCGTACATTGTTGTGAACACGAGGCCATCACGGTATTGTATAACAACAAAGTCATGATTGTAAACTTTTGATCAAACTCGTGTCCTTCATGTTTTTCATTTGCCTTAATGGCCAATTAATCCTGCCTCCATCCCCGCCATTACCCACAATGCAGCAGCACATTTTGAGCCAGCTTCTGCAGGCATAAGACTGATATTAAAATGGTTCTAAAATTGATACTGTCGATGAAATGGATTGCTCATAAAAAATAATGGTAGCATTATGATAGAGATGGGCATTAAGTTGTCTTTCTTCGAAGTGTTTCATAAAGATTGATTTTCCTGTTTTCAACTTATGGTTGCTTTATTTATCGAAAGTCTTACCAATAAGTCTGTAAGCTTGTTTGGTACCCATTTAATGTAAACATGTTTATTTTTCTTCATGAATACATTTGCTGGTTTTACTTGAACTTTCGACCAATCAGAGCGTTTATTTGACACCTAAACACTACGTGTGTACAAATGGTGGAGAAATGCCATTTCCCTTTGAAATATTAATTCTCATTCTCTCTCTTCTCTCTCTCTCTCTCTCTCTCTCTCTCTCTCTCTCTCTCTCTCTCTCTCTCTCTCTCTCTGTCTCTCTGTCTCTGTCTCTGTCTCTGTCTCTCTGTCTCTCTGTCTCTCTGTCTCTCTCTCTCTCTCTCTCGCTCTCGCTCTCGCTCTCGCTCTCGCTCTCTCGTGCTCGCCCTCGCTCTCGCTCTATCCTCATTACACATGGAATATGTAGATGGTGCTTTAACTCGATGCCAGGTGTTTGTAGGTTTCTTGACTTCAAAAGCCACAAATGCAAATAAGATGCCAACCTCATGTGACCCCCACAATAAGCCACCTTCCCCAGCTTGATTTGTTTCCCCATTACAAACCACATCCTCTTTGAAGACAAAAAATAGTTCATTGTTGTTCAACAGCATTACCTAAGTTTATCTATTAAATAATGCATACAAGCATGAGTGTAAGTTACAATATAAACTCTAAACTCTATAGTATTCACAGAAATCAAACCAAGGAGTTGCACCAAGGAAACGTGTACGGGAGGAGACCATTTGGTCCATCATGCCATGTCCGCACCCCGTCAATTCGCTTCATCTTCTCTCTACTAATCTTATTTTTATCAGTACAAATGATGGGGATTTCCATGCGTACAAGCACTTTTGACCCCACTTATTTTGCATGCGTAAGTACTGCGTACAATCTATACACAGACAATAAATTTGCATGAAATTTCAACCAAAAATCATCAATTTCCTCAATAATGTACAATTCAGCAGGTTTCGTTTTCTTGTCTTTCAGAGGAAGAAAGTTCATGACTACTAGCAGCTCATGGTGAAAAATGAGTGTTAGGATGTTTTAATTAGCTGTTATTGCACAAATAACAAATAAAACGTTAAAATAATTAAGCTGAGAGTGCAAAAAAGGAAGTTACGCAACCACTGTGTGAGGCCAAACACTGAATTAGGAACTTCCTTGCTTCATTTTTCGCTAACAAAAGCCAGTGTTGGTTTCTCTGACTCCCGTCGTGACGTTAATTTGTTTTATACCACCTGTGGACAGGTACAGTCACGTGAAAAAGTAAGGAAACCCCATGTAAAGTTTTGACTTTTTCAACATATTTCAACATTCAGCAACTTGATCTTCATTTCAACAATATTGATAGATAAATGTGATATAATATAACAAATATCATGAAACATTTACATTTTGTAGTCCATAGCCTGGTGTTGGCTTAGCGGTTAGGGTGCCGGCTTGGGATCCTAGGATCCTGGGTTTGAATCCCGATCGATCGCTGAATTCACGCCAGGGGGGTTGACTCAGCCTGTCATCCTTTCGAGGTTAGCAAATTGAGTACCAGCTTGCTGGGATGAATGATCACGGTGTGTACCCCGATTTAGAATAGGTACACCGCATCCCTGCGCATTGGTAGAGGCGACCAAGGGTTGGCGTCAGGAAGGGCATCCGACCATAAAAACCATTGCCTCAAACAGGGAACCATGATTGTCATGGGGCCCGCAAGGCTAACCCTGCTCTAGTGGGGAAAATGGCCTTAAAACGATCATTCATTCATTCATTCATTCAGTCCATTGTATAATTTAAATAAACATAAATGCAAATTTCGCATGTGGAAAAGGTAAGTGGCTCTAATAGGTGGTATTGCCCCCTTTGGCAGAAACAACCTCAAGTAGGCATTTCTTATAACTGTCTACCAGTCTCTGACATCGACTGGGAGAAATTTTTGCCCACTCCTCCATGCAGAATTCTTTCAGCTGTGCAATGTTGGAGGGGTTTATTGCATGCACAGCTCGTTTCAAATCCATGCACAACATCTCGATGGGATTTAGATCCGGGCTTTGACTTGGCCATTCCAGAACCCTCCATTTCTTTATTTTCAGCCATTCCTTGGTGGATTTACTGGTATGTTTAGGGTCATTGTCATGTTGCAAGGTCCACCTTCGGTTGAGCTTCAACTTCCCGACAGATGGCCTCACATTATCCTCAAGCACCTCTGGTACAATGAAGAATTCATAGTGGATTCTATGATGGTGAGCTGCCCAGGCCCTGATGCAGCAAAGCTGCCCCAAACCACAATATTTTCACCACCATCCTTTACAGTTGGTATCAGGTTCTTGTGGTCAAATGCTGTCTTTGGTTTTCGCCAAGCATGTCTTCTGGTACTGTGGCCAAATACCTCTACCTTTGACTCATCTGTCCAGAGCACATTGTTCCAGAAGTGCTGGTCTTTGCCTCGGTGTTCATTGGCAAACTTTAGTCTTGCCCTGATGTTCTTTCTGGACAGCAAAGTTTTCCTCCTGGCACACCTCCCATGTAGATCAAATTTGTGCAGCCTCTTTCTAATGGTAGACTCGTGCACTTTGACATCAACAGTGGCAAGAGCTACCTGTAGGTCCCCCTGGATGACATTCTGGGGTTCTTAGAGACTTCTTTCAGCATCTTGCGGTCTGCTCTCGGGCTGAACTTGCTGGGGCGGCCTGGCCTGAACAAGTTGGCAGTTGTTTGGAATCTTCTCCACTTGTCGATGATCTTCCGGACAGTCGAGTGATTGATTTCAAATTGTTTGGAGATCTTTTTAAATCCCTTCCCAGACTCGTAGGCATCTATAACCTTCTTTCTGAAGGCCTCATAGAGCTATTTTGATCGAGGCATGGTGACGCCGCACACTTCAACAACAAAGAGCAAACCAAACTAAATGTCTGAGGTTTAAATAAGACAGGGTCCTCCAAGATCCTCTCTAACGATGTTCTAATCATTTGCACCTGAGCTGGTGCACCTGATTCTAATTTTAGGTATTTGAAGTAGTGATAAATGTCGGGGTGTACTTACTTTTTCCACATGCGAAATTTGCATTTATGTTTATTTAAATTATACAATGGACTACAAAATGTAAATGTTTCATGATATTTGTTATAATATATCACCTTTATCTGTCAATATTGTTGAAATGAAGATCAAATAGCTGTATGTTGAAATATGTTGAAAAAGTCAAAACTTTACATGGGGTGTACTTACTTTTTCACGTGACTGTATATAATCCAAATGTTAACTCCTCCGTGCATGTACCAGGAATTTTGGAATTTTTTGGACATGCATTTTATGAGACATCTTGCATTTTGTAGACATGTTCCTGGGTTTGTCATCTCCACCACCAAAGATGAATGGGGAGGTTATGTCTCCACAACTGTCATCTGTCTGTGAGCAGGATATCTCAAAAAGTTTTGGAACGTTGTCAGACGAAATATGTTCAACACGTTTGGCGTGTGACAAAGACGACATGATTAGATTTTGGTGAATATCCGGATGCGATACTTTTAAAAGTGATTCTTCACCATTGAATGATGGGTATTTAACGTATAAAACACAATTTCTCAAAAAGTTAGTTGAACGAAAGTTGAACGAAACTTGGTGGACAGGTCGTGTGGGTGTGACAAGGACGAATCAATTCCATTTTGGTGAAGATCCGGATCCGGATACTATATTTAAAAAAAATTTAAATTGATTCTTCACCATAGTTCCCGCCCACGGGCAGTGCAGCCTGCAGTTTCCTGCGCGCATGGAGCCAGGAGTGAGCGGACCGTGCAGCAAGGTCTAGTTCCCGCCCACGGGCAGTGCAGCTTGCGGTTTCCTGCGCTAGGACATGGAGGCCTGAGACGAACCGGGACGATTCCTGACGAGGTTCAAGAGCAGCTCGGAAAGGAAGAGTTTTTCGGAGCTGTTTTCGGATGATGTGCTGATGTCCTTGGACTTCGCGCCAGGCTCTGGGCCGACCGGGCCGACGTGTGTGATATTCAGCAGCATAGATTCAATGAAAAGCCCGACCGAATATCGTCGCTTCGTGGCTACTTTCCGCCGCCGAAATCCAGCGCGGCTTGGGCGATTCTGCCCCTGTTTGGAGAACACCCAGCGAGGCCTTCATCGGGGCCAAGCGAGCAAGGGCGTGTCGGGACCTGCTTCGCGCCATTGACCGAGTGGTTCGCACCAACCGGAGCTGTTTTCGGATGACGTGCTGATGTCCTTGGACTTCGCGCCAGGCTCTGGGCCGACCGGGCCGACGTGCATCGAAGTCCTTTCCATGAGTGTGGTGCTGACCGGGCCAACGTGGAGTGGTGCTGACGGGGCCCCCGCAGCCGTGATGCCCCCCCCCCCACCCCCAGAATTTCCATGTTTTAAACGTTTCCCAGTGTGTACCCTGGATAAGAATAGGTACACCGTATCCCTGCGTGTCGTAAGAGACGACTAAGAGGGTTGGCGTCAGGAAGGGCATCCGGACATAAAAACATTGCCTCAAAAACAGAACCATGACAATTACAACTACATATGCGCAGGGTACAGCCCGAAGTGGAGATCGGTTTCTGAGGTTTGGGACATGGAATGGAGGGACAATGACAGGGAGATCAGGAGAAGTGGTGGAAAAATTGGTCAGAAGAAGAGTGGACATATGTTGTGTGCAAGAGACGAGATGGAAGGGAAGTGGTGTGAGAATGGTGAAGGGTAGGCAGGGACAGAAATACAAGTTTGTGTGGCAAGGGTGCCTGGAGGGCGTGAATGGTGTTGGTGTCCTGTTTTCTGAGGAGTTTGTAGACAGTGTGGTGAGTGTGACGAGAGTGAGTGATAGGTTGATGATGGTGAAAATGATGATTGGAAAGCTCTTGGTGAACGTCATCTCGGGATATGCTCCGCGGGTTGGTCGGAGCGATGAAGAGAAGGACAAGTTCTGGTGTGCGATAGAGAAGCTGATGGAAAACGTGAAAGATGAGGAAGTTGTTGTGGTAGGAGGAGACCTAAATGGACATGTGGGAAGGAGTATGGATGGTTTTGAGGGAGTTCATGGGGTTACGGATATGGTGTGAGAAATGGAGAAGGTGAAAGGATTTTGGAGTTTGCTGATGGAGCTGATTTGTTGATTTGTAATACTCAGTTCCAGAAAGAGGATAATAAGCTTGTTACATACACGTCAGGTGGGTCGACGACAACCGTTGACTACCTGCTGGTGCGTAGGCGAGATAAGGGGCACCTCCAGGACACAAAGGTGATCCCGGGGGAGGAGGCTGTTTCACAGCACCACTTGGATGTCTGCGACATAAGGGTGAAAGGTGAGAGGAGAGCTCGGCGGGTGCAGTACCAACCGAGAATGAAGGTGTGGAGGTTGAAAGAGGTGACAGTAAGGGAGGCATTAAAAGAGAGGCTGAGTAGGGTAGAGGATGATGTGGTTGAGCTTGAAAGTGGTTGGATGTCAATGGAAGCTAGTCTGTGGGGAGCCATTGGTGAGGTATGTGGATGGACAAAAGGACCACCGAGGCACTCGGAAACATGGTGGTGGGATGATGAAGTTGGAAAGAGGATTGACGAGAAGAGGAAGAAGTTCAAGGAGTGGCAGAAGGCGAAGGGTACGGGAGCAGAAACAGCAGAGCATGAAAGTTATAAGGCAGCCAAGAAGGCTGCAAAGAAAGAGGTAGCAAAGGCGCAGGAGGCATGTAGGAAAATGTTCGGAGAACGCTTGGATTCGGAAGAGGGTCAGAGAGCAGTATTCAGGATGGCAAAGCAGATAGCGAAAGAGAGGTGTGATGTGATGGGGGTGAGTTGCTTGAAGGATGAAGTGGGACAAATCGTTGTGGACCCAGATGGAATTAAAGGAAGATGGAAAAGATATATGGAAATGCTGTTGAATACAGAGAATGAATGGGATGGCAACATCGAGAGTAACCCAGTTTTAGGACCGGCAGAGAAGATAACTGAGAAGGAAGTTGAGGAAGCGATAAAAGCAATGAAGAGTAGAAAAGCGGGAGGGCTGACGGGAGTTGTGGGAGATATGTTGAAGGCAGCAGGAAGTTGGGGTGTGAAGAGAATGACAGAGATCTGTAATCTGGCGGTGAAAGAAGGCCGCATTCCAGTGGATTGGGAACTGAGTACCCTCGTCCCTCTATACAAGGGGAAAGGTGACCCCCTCGAGTGTGGCTCGTACTGAGCGATAAAGTTATTGGAGCATGGAATGAAGGTATTGGAAAGGGTGTTGGAGAGGAGGATAACGAAGAAAGTGAAGATCGACGAAATGCAGTTTGGATTTATGCCAGGAAGAGGAACGACAGACGTGCTTTTTATTGTGAGGCAGTTGCAGGAGAAGTTCATGGAGAAGAGGAAGAAGTTGTTTCTTGGGTTTGTTGATCTGGAGAAAGCATTCGATAGGGTTCCACGCAAAGTATTGACATGGGCAATGAGGAAGTTAGGAGTGGAGGAATGGTTGATCAGAGTAGTGATGGCAATGTACAAAAGAGCGCGCACAGCTGTAAGGACGAAGGACGGGAACAGTGGTGAGTTTGAGGTGAAGGTGGGAGTGCATCAGGGGTCGGTACTAAGTCCACGACTATTTGTAGCTGTGATGGAGGTGCTAGCTCAGAACGTAAAGGAGGGTTTACCGTGGGAGTTGTTGTATGCAGATGATCTGGTGTTGATTGCGGAAAGTATGGATGGACTGAAGGAAAAGATGAACAAGTGGAAGGAATGTATGGAGACAAAAGGTCTGAAGGTGAATATCGGAAAGACTAAGGTGATGGCAAGTGGTAAAGCATGTGGTGAGGTGGAAAGAACTGGGAAGTGGCCCTGTGCTGTGTGCAGGAAGGGTGTCGGAGTGAACTCCATTCAATGTACAATGTGCGCTGAGTGGGTTCATCAAAAATGTAGTGGTCTGAGAGGGTCATTAACCAGTGTGGCAGCTACATTCAAATGTAAGGTGTGCACAGAGGGAGCTGCAGATGGAGGAAATGTTGAGTTGGATCTTGGAGACGGCGTGAAGCTGGAAGGTGTGAAAACATTTTGCTACCTCGGAGACATGCTGAATGGAGAAGGTGGATCAGACTCGGCAACGGTTGCTAGGGTGAGGTGTGCATGGAAGAAGTTTCGGGAACTGAGTGGCGTGCTGATGAGGAGGGGAGTGTCGTTGAAGCTGAAGGGAAAGGTGTATGCTGCATGTGTGAGAAGTGTTATGATTTTTGGGAGCGAGACATGGGTAATGAACGTAGAGCAGCAACGAAGGTTGGAAAGGGTGGAAATGCGAATGGTTCAATGGATGAGCGGAGTATCGTTGAGAGAGAGGAAGACAAATGATGAATTGCGAAAGATGATGGGAATAGAGCCTGTGATTGATGTTGTGAAGAGGAACAGGTTGAGATGGTTTGGTCATGTGTTGAGGAAGGATGAAAGTGACTGGTTGAGAAGAGTGATGGAAATGAATGTAGAAGGAAGTAGAGGACGGGGAAGACCGAGAAAGACTTGGCCAAAGATGGTGGAAGAAGAAATGCGGGCAAGGGGGTTAACAAGGAGAGATGCAGAAAATAGGGCAAGCTGGAGAAGATTGTCATGGGGACCGCAAGGCTAACCCCCGCTCTAGCAGGGAAAATGGCCTTAAAATGCATGTTGTGTTGTTGTTGTCTTCACCATTGAGAGATAACGCAAAAAAACAATAAATATCATGATATCTCAAAACGTTATGGACGAATTATGGCAATACTAAGTGGATGAATTGCATATGTGACAAGAACAAGCCGATTAGATTTTGGTTCAGGTCCGAATCCTGATCCGGCCTATCAGTGGGATACAAAACATAAACTGTTCACCACCATCTTAGATTGTCCCAAATCTAAAATTATGATATTTTCTAGCCTTGCTTACCCCACCCAAATCCCTCCTCCTTCAATTCGCCAGTTTTTCATTCTTGGAGTTTCCTCCTGTGGCCATCTTGTCCACCCCATGCTTCCTGTGCCCTTCTTGTCCACCCCATGCTTCCTGTGTGCCCATATTATCCACCCCATGCATCCTCTGTGTCCATCTTGTCCACCCCATGCTTCTTCTGTGTCCATCTTGTCCACCCCATGCATGCGTATTTTGCATCCTGGTATTGTCTGTTACATCCTTGTCCGTTCAGTGTACTACCTCTTCCACGAGCCTCGACAATGTATCCAAAAAACGGTTCCGGAGGTACGTGCTTTAATGAGTGCCATTCTGATTTTTAGAATTTTTTTTCAGACTCTATTCCATCATTTTGTACGAATGCGCATTATACACGATTACATATTTCACATGCATATATGTTCACTTCACAGCCACATCCTTTTGTAATCCATTTGCAAGTCCCATTAATCTCTACACAGGGAATGTAGCTAAGGTACCAGCACTCGATCTTCATGGTATATTTTGGGAGGCGCTGTGGGATCATTAACGTTTGAATACAGAGGGGACAGTTATCTCTCCATCCCCATCTGAGGGGCATTCTGCTCTGAGATACAGCACACCCTGCCGGTGCCACACCATGATGTCAGTTTGAGTCAGATTACTCCCTGGGAGACAAACCCATTACCATACATATCAGAGGGCAAGTACATGACCGAGTAGACTATGCTGTTGGCCCTCAGCTTACGACTAAGTTGCCTTTTATGGAGGCCTTCGATCCAGTACTTACCGAGCTTAACTCTGCTTACCTTCCAAGAGCTAATGCGATTGGGCACTTGCTTGTCCATAAGTTAATAATAAACTGTTATTAGCTCCGCCACCAAGGTTGATGAAGGTTGCAATATTTGGCTATGTCCTTCCTTCCATACGTCCATCTGTCCGTCTGTCAAAAAATGAAGAAGAGGAACCCTTGTAACCCACTGTGTTTAATTCTCAAGCGTAATTCTAAAAGGTAATTATTATGGGTAATTATTATGGGTAATTATTATGGGTAATTCTAAAGGGTAATTCTAAAGAGTAATTCTAAAGGGTGATTCTAAAGGGTAATTCTTATGGGTAATTCTAAAGGGTAATTCTAAAGGATGATTCTAAAGGATGATTCTAAAGGGTAATTCTTATGGGTAATTCTAAAGGGTAATTCTTATGGGTAATTCTTATGGGTAATTCTAAAGGGTAATTCTGAAGGGTAATTCTAAAGAGTAATTCTAAAGGGTGATTCTAAAGGATGATTCTAAAGGATGATTCTAAAGGATGATTCTAAAGGGAAATTCTTATGGTTAATTCTAAAGGGTAATTCTAAAGGATGATTCTAAAGGATGATTCTAAAGGGTGATTCTAAAGGGTAATTCTAAAGGGTAATTCTTATGGGTAATTCTAAAGGGTAATTCTAAAGGATGATTCGAAAGAGTAATTCTAAAGGGTAATTCTAAAGGGTAATTCTTATGGGTAATTCTAAAGGGTAATTCTAAAGGATGATTCTAAAGGGTGATTCTAAAGGGTAATTCTAAAGGGTAATTCTTATGGGTAATTCTAAAGGGTAATTCCAAAGAGTAATTCTAAAGGGTAATTCTAAAGGGTAATTCTTATGGGTAATTCTAAAGGGTAATTCTAAAGGATGATTCTAAAGAGTAATTTTAAAGGATGATTCTAAAGGATGATTCTAAAGGGTAATTCTTATGGGTAATTCTAAAGGGTAATTCTTATGGGTAATTCCAAAGAGTAATTCTAAAGGATGATTCTAAAGGATGATTCTAAAGGGTAATTCTTATGGGTAATTCTAAAGGGTAATTCTTATGGGTAATTCTTATGGGTAATTCTAAAGGGTAATTCTGAAGGGTAATTCTAAAGAGTAATTCTAAAGGGTAATTCTAAAGGGTAATTCTTATGGGTAATTCTAAAGGGTGATTCTAAAGGATGATTCTAAAGGATGATTCTAAAGGGAAATTCTTATGGTTAATTCTAAAGGGTAATTCTAAAGGATGATTCTAAAGGATGATTCTAAAGGGTGATTCTAAAGGGTAATTCTTATGGGTAATTCTAAAGGGTAATTCCAAAGAGTAATTCTAAAGGGTGATTCTAAAGGGTAATTCTTATGGGTAATTCTAAAGGGTAATTCTAAAGGATGATTCTAAAGAGTAATTTTAAAGGTTGATTCTAAAGGGTAATTCTTATGGGTAATTATTATGGGTAATTATTATGGGTAATTCTAAAGGGTAATTCTGATGGGTAATTCTTATGGGTAATTATTATGGGTAATTCTAAATGGTAATTCTGAAGGGTAATTCTTATGTGTAATATATCATGGGTAATTCTAAAGGGTAATTCTGATGGGTAATTCTTATGGGTAATTCTTATGGGTAATTCTAAAGGGTAATTCTAAAGACAACAACAACATGCATTTTAAGGCCATTTTCCCTGCTAGAGTGGGGGTTATCCTAAAGGGTAATTCTAAAGGATGATTCTAAAGAGTAATTTTAAAGGGTGATTCTAAAGGGTAATTCTTATGGGTAATTCTAAAGGGTAATTCTAAAAAGAGTAGTTCTAAAAAGGGTAATTCTAAAGGGTGATTCTAAAGGGTAATTCTTATGGGTAATTCTTATGGGTAATTCTAAAGGGTAATTCTAAAGGATGATTCTAAAGAGTAATTCTAAAGGGTGATTCTAAAGGGTAATTCTTATGGGTAATTCTAAAGGGTCATTCTAAAGGATGATTCTAAAGAGTAATTCTAAAGGGTGATTCTAAAGGGTCATTCTTATGGGTAATTCTTAAGGGTAATTCTAAAGGATGATTCTAAAGAGTAATTTTAAAGGGTAATTCTTATGGGTAATTCTTATGGGTTATTCTAAAGGGTAATTCTAAAGGGTAATTCTAAAGGGTGATTCTAAAGGGTAATTCTTATGGGTAATTCTAAAGGGTAATTCTAAAGGATGATTCTAAAGAGTAATTCTAAAGGGTGATTCTGAAGGGTAATTCTTATGGGTAATTCTAAAGGGTAATTCTAAAGGATGATTCTAAAGAGTAATTCTAAAGGGTGATTCTAAAGTGTAATTCTTATGGGTAATTCTTATGGGTAATTCTAAAGGGTAATTCTAAAGAGTAATTCTAAAGGGTGATTCTGAAGGGTAATTCTTATGGGTAATTCTTATGGGTAATTCTAAAGGGTATTTCTTATGGGTAATTCTTATGGGTAATTCTTATGGGTAATTCTAAAGGGTAATTCTAAAGGGTAATTCTAAAGGGTAATTCCAAAGGGTAATTCTTATGGGTAATTCTAAAGGGTAATTCTAAAGGCTGATGCTAAAGGGTAATTCGAAAGGGTAATTCGAAAGGGTAATTCTAAAGGGTAATTCTTATGGGTAATTCTAAAGGGTAATTCTAAAGGGTAATTCCAAAGGATGATTCTAAAGGGTAATTCTAAAGGGTAATTCTAAAGGGTGATTCTAAAGGGTAATTCTTATGGGTAATTCTAAAGGGTGATTCTAAAGGGTAATTCTAAAGGGTAATTCTGAAGGGTAATTCTTATGGGTAATTCTAAAGGGTAATTCTAAAGGGTAATTCTGAAGGATGATTCGAAAGGGTAATTCTAAAGGGTAATTCTAAAGGATGATTCTAAAGGGTGATTCTAAAGGGTGATTCTAAAGGGTAATTCTAAAGGGTAATTCTTATGGGTAATTCTAAAGGGTAATTCTAAAGGGTAATTCTAAAGGATGATTCTAAACGGTAATTCTAAAGGGTAATTCTAAAGGATGATTCTAAAGGGTGATTCTAAAGGGTGATTCTAAAGGGTGATTCTAAAGGGTGATTCTAAAGGGTAATTCTAAAGGGTAATTCTTATGGGTAATTCTAAAGGGTAATTCTAAAGGGTAATTCTAAAGGATGATTCGAAACGGTAATTCTAAAGGGTAATTCTAAAGGGTAATTCTAAAGGGTGATTCTAAAGGATGATTCTAAACGGTAATTCTAAAGGGTAATTCTAAAGGGTAATTCTAAAGGGTAATTCTAAAGGGTAATTCTAAAGGGTAATTCTAAAGGGTAATTCTAAAGGGTAATTCTAAATGGTAATTCTAAATGGTAATTCTAAAGGGTGATTCTAAAGAGTAATTCTAAAGGGTAATTCTTATGGGTAATTCTAAAGGGTAATTCTAAAGGATGATTCTAAACGGTAATTCTAAAGGGTAATTCTAAAGGGTAATTCTAAAGGGTAATTCTAAAGTGTAATTTTAAAGTGTAATTCTAAATGGTAATTCGAAATGGTAATTCTAAAGGGTAATTCTAAAGAGTTCTAAAGGGTAATTCTAAAGGGTAATTCTAAAGGGTAATTCTAAATGGTAATTCTAAAGGGTAATTCTAAAGGGTAATTCTAAAGGGTAATTCTAAAGGGTAATTCTAAAGAGTTCTAAAGGGTAATTCTAAAGGGTAATTCTAAAGGGTAATTCTAAAGGGTAATTCTAAAGTGTAATTTTAAAGTGTAATTCTAAATGGTAATTCGAAATGGTAATTCTAAAGGGTAATTCTAAAGAGTTCTAAACGGTAATTCTAAAGGGTAATTCTAAAGGGTAATTCTAAAGGGTAATTCTAAAGTGTAATTTTAAAGTGTAATTCTAAATGGTAATTCGAAATGGTAATTCTAAAGGGTAATTCTAAAGAGTTCTAAACGGTAATTCTAAAGGGTAATTCTAAAGGGTAATTCTAAAGGGTAATTCTAAAGTGTAATTTTAAAGTGTAATTCGAAATGGTAATTCTAAAGGGTAATTCTAAAGGGTAATTCTAAAAGGTAATTCTAAAGGGTAATTCTAAAGGGTAATTCTAAAAGGTAATTCTAAAGAGTTCTAAAGGGTAATTCTAAAGGGTAATTCTAAAGGGTAATTCTAAAGGATGATTCTAAAGAGTAATTCTAAAGGGTGATTCTAAAGGGTAATTCTTATGGGTAATTCTAAAGGGTCATTCTAAAGGATGATTCTAAAGAGTAATTCTAAAGGGTGATTCTAAAGGGTCATTCTTATGGGTAATTCTTAAGGGTAATTCTAAAGGATGATTCTAAAGAGTAATTTTAAAGGGTAATTCTTATGGGTAATTCTTATGGGTTATTCTAAAGGGTAATTCTAAAGGGTAATTCTAAAGGGTGATTCTAAAGGGTAATTCTTATGGGTAATTCTAAAGGGTAATTCTAAAGGATGATTCTAAAGAGTAATTCTAAAGGGTGATTCTGAAGGGTAATTCTTATGGGTAATTCTAAAGGGTAATTCTAAAGGATGATTCTAAAGAGTAATTCTAAAGGGTGATTCTGAAGGGTAATTCTTATGGGTAATTCTTATGGGTAATTCTAAAGGGTAATTCTAAAGAGTAATTCTAAAGGGTGATTCTGAAGGGTAATTCTTATGGGTAATTCTAAAGGGTAATTCTAAAGGATGATTCTAAAGAGTAATTCTAAAGGGTGATTCTAAAGTGTAATTCTTATGGGTAATTCTTATGGGTAATTCTAAAGGGTATTTCTTATGGGTAATTCTTATGGGTAATTCTTATGGGTAATTCTAAAGGGTAATTCTAAAGGGTAATTCCAAAGGGTAATTCTTATGGGTAATTCTAAAGGGTAATTCTAAAGGCTGATGCTAAAGGGTAATTCTAAAGGGTAATTCGAAAGGGTAATTCGAAAGGGTAATTCTAAAGGGTAATTCTTATGGGTAATTCTAAAGGGTAATTCTAAAGGGTAATTCCAAAGGATGATTCTAAAGGGTAATTCTAAAGGGTAATTCTAAAGGGTAATTCTAAAGGGTGATTCTAAAGGGTAATTCTTATGGGTAATTCTAAAGGGTGATTCTAAAGGGTAATTCTAAAGGGTAATTCTGAAGGGTAATTCTTATGGGTAATTCTAAAGGGTAATTCTAAAGGGTAATTCTGAAGGATGATTCGAAAGGGTAATTCTAAAGGGTAATTCTAAAGGATGATTCTAAAGGGTGATTCTAAAGGGTGATTCTAAAGGGTAATTCTAAAGGATGATTCTAAAGAGTAATTCTAAAGGGTGATTCTGAAGGGTAATTCTTATGGGTAATTCTTATGGGTAATTCTAAAGGGTAATTCTAAAGAGTAATTCTAAAGGGTGATTCTGAAGGGTAATTCTTATGGGTAATTCTAAAGGGTAATTCTAAAGGATGATTCTAAAGAGTAATTCTAAAGGGTGATTCTAAAGTGTAATTCTTATGGGTAATTCTTATGGGTAATTCTAAAGGGTAATTCTAAAGAGTAATTCTAAAGGGTGATTCTGAAGGGTAATTCTTATGGGTAATTCTTATGGGTAATTCTAAAGGGTATTTCTTATGGGTAATTCTTATGGGTAATTCTTATGGGTAATTCTAAAGGGTAATTCTAAAGGGTAATTCCAAAGGGTAATTCTTATGGGTAATTCTAAAGGGTAATTCTAAAGGCTGATGCTAAAGGGTAATTCTAAAGGGTAATTCGAAAGGGTAATTCGAAAGGGTAATTCTAAAGGGTAATTCTTATGGGTAATTCTAAAGGGTAATTCTAAAGGGTAATTCCAAAGGATGATTCTAAAGGGTAATTCTAAAGGGTAATTCTAAAGGGTAATTCTAAAGGGTGATTCTAAAGGGTAATTCTTATGGGTAATTCTAAAGGGTGATTCTAAAGGGTAATTCTAAAGGGTAATTCTGAAGGGTAATTCTTATGGGTAATTCTAAAGGGTAATTCTAAAGGGTAATTCTGAAGGATGATTCGAAAGGGTAATTCTAAAGGGTAATTCTAAAGGATGATTCTAAAGGGTGATTCTAAAGGGTGATTCTAAAGGGTAATTCTAAAGGGTAATTCTTATGGGTAATTCTAAAGGGTAATTCTAAAGGGTAATTCTAAAGGATGATTCTAAACGGTAATTCTAAAGGGTAATTCTAAAGGATGATTCTAAAGGGTGATTCTAAAGGGTGATTCTAAAGGGTGATTCTAAAGGGTAATTCTAAAGGGTAATTCTTATGGGTAATTCTAAAGGGTAATTCTAAAGGGTAATTCTAAAGGATGATTCGAAACGGTAATTCTAAAGGGTAATTCTAAAGGGTAATTCTAAAGGGTAATTCTAAAGGATGATTCTAAACGGTAATTCTAAAGGGTAATTCTAAAGGGTAATTCTAAAGGGTAATTCTAAAGGGTAATTCTAAAGGGTAATTCTAAAGGGTAATTCTAAAGGGTAATTCTAAATGGTAATTCTAAATGGTAATTCTAAAGGATGATTCTAAAGAGTAATTCTAAAGGGTAATTCTTATGGGTAATTCTAAAGGGTAATTCTAAAGGATGATTCTAAACGGTAATTCTAAAGGGTAATTCTAAAGGGTAATTCTAAAGGGTAATTCTAAAGTGTAATTTTAAAGTGTAATTCTAAATGGTAATTCGAAATGGTAATTCTAAAGGGTAATTCTAAAGAGTTCTAAAGGGTAATTCTAAAGGGTAATTCTAAAGGGTAATTCTAAATGGTAATTCTAAAGGGTAATTCTAAAGGGTAATTCTAAAGGGTAATTCTAAAGGGTAATTCTAAAGGGTAATTCTAAAGGGTAATTCTAAAGAGTTCTAAAGGGTAATTCTAAAGGGTAATTCTAAAGGGTAATTCTAAAGGGTAATTCTAAAGTGTAATTTTAAAGTGTAATTCTAAATGGTAATTCGAAATGGTAATTCTAAAGGGTAATTCTAAAGAGTTCTAAACGGTAATTCTAAAGGGTAATTCTAAAGGGTAATTCTAAAGGGTAATTCTAAAGTGTAATTTTAAAGTGTAATTCTAAATGGTAATTCGAAATGGTAATTCTAAAGGGTAATTCTAAAGAGTTCTAAACGGTAATTCTAAAGGGTAATTCTAAAGGGTAATTCTAAAGGGTAATTCTAAAGGGTAATTCTAAAGTGTAATTTTAAAGTGTAATTCTAAATGGTAATTCGAAATGGTAATTCTAAAGGGTAATTCTAAAGAGTTCTAAACGGTAATTCTAAAGGGTAATTCTAAAGGGTAATTCTAAAGGGTAATTCTAAAGTGTAATTTTAAAGTGTAATTCTAAATGGTAATTCGAAATGGTAATTCTAAAGGGTAATTCTAAAGGGTAATTCTAAAGGGTAATTCTAAAGTGTAATTTTAAAGTGTAATTCTAAATGGTAATTCGAAATGGTAATTCTAAAGGGTAATTCTAAAGGGTAATTCTAAATGGTAATTCTAAAGGGTAATTCTAAAAGGTAATTCTAAAGAGTTCTAAAGGGTAATTCTAAAGTGTAATTATAAAGGTTAATTTGAGTGGGTTCTAAAGGGTAATTCTGAAGGGTTACGTTTGTTTCTTGGCTTTGCCTATTTCATATTGAAAATGCCAAACTGAACCACTTTCTTCGGACATGGGCGTGATTTTTATGTGATTCTTCACCATTGAGAGATAGGGCCGAAAAACGATATATAGCACGATATCTATAAAAGTTGTGGACGAGTTATAACAAAACTCTTTTTTTCCCCTTTTGCTGTGAAATTACCTCGCTTCCATTTTGCCAATGACTCTTACATTGTGTCGTACAGCACTCCATCCTTCTGCTGGACAGATAAAAGCTATGTTGCCCTCTACTAATCTGGAAATTATTAGACTCTGGTATGATAAATGCGACATGTCCTTCAATCCCAGAAAACCCCACACTCACCCTTGCTTTGGAATGAACCCACCAATTATTTGATCATCCAATGGACGACGTTCAGTCTGTTGAACTTCTTGGCCTCACAATCAGCCATGGCCTTTCGTGAGCTGACCATATTGTAAAGCAGGCCTCCAAAGCCAGCTGCAGACTGGGAATCCTCTGTCGGTCCATTTCTTTCATTGGAAAATGAAACTATAGGCTGGCACTTCGGCATCACATCTGGTCTATCCTGGATTCTATGGAATCTAAAGCTCAAATGTTGGAATCTCCCATGATAAGGCCGAAGCACAAGATCCGCTCCTCTCAAATTGCAATCAAGTGATTTCTCTGTTTCTACCGTCTATTCTACAACATTGCTCCCTCCTCGCTCTCTGCGTGTTGTTCGACCCTCTCCAGAATCTCCAGCATGCACACCTTCTTCCAGTAACCCCTTTCTGGTGAAACTTCCAAAATCCAGGCTGACCGCACACATCAACTCTTATATTCCTCGCTTCTCCAGTCTATAGAACCGTCTTCCAGAGATTGATCTGTCTCGCTCTCCCCTCCAGGTCTTCAAGCAGACAGTGCGCCGCCATCTCATGTAGTCCCCCATCCAAACCAATGATCTATATAACCCTCATTAACTCTTCCAAACCCAACCTTCTTACTTGCTCACCTTTCTCTCTTTTCCTTTCCTATCCGTTATCCCCTTTCAGGTTGTGTCCAAGTATTGTCCCTTCCCCCATGGCATAGCTACCTTACTTAGCAATTTACCCTTGCTCTTCTATGATCCTCACTGGTAGAAAAAGGGTAAAATGTCCATTTCTGAGCTCAGACATCTCTTTCAGGGTGTTTCTTTCCCTTGCTCATTCTTCTACCAAGTGTCCTTCTGTTGGGTTCATCTATCTTGATCTAGGTGTGTTTCCCTCCTTTCCACTGAGTTTATAATGTATTGATGACTTAACCCTTGCCAAGAACAATCTTCTTGATGCTTTACTAAAGTCAAATATCCCGATCTTGATCAGGTGACCCAACTTATGACATAAGTAAAGCTGCTTACAGGCCTCTGTTTTGGCCACAATTCAGTTGTCCATTTTGCTTTTAAGAGTCCAACATTATTATTATTATTTTTTTTTTTTGTAGGACGTGTTCTTTCATTGTGAAATTTAAACAATTTTTTTTTCGATTTGCCATGGCAAACTGAATGAAATTCACTTTGCTATTATTACGCCTCATTTCAACGACTGAGCACCATGACTGTCGTGTTGAAAACTGCGGACTTCATAGTGCGTGCGTGCGTGTGCATGCGTGTGCGTGCGTGTGTGTGTGTACATGTGTACATATAACTGGCTGTTCCATTACACACCGAGTTGACTCCATTTAAGTTCACTCACTCGAAAGTGCTCATTTATTTTGGATATTGTCACACTTAAACCAATTGCTGGGAAATATTCAGGTTGTCAGATGAAATGCAATATCGGATTTATTCATGAAAAGCTGACAATTAAGCTTTTTTTTCTTGAAGGCAGAATTACTTTTGGGAATTTAGTTTCATTTGTGTTCAGAAAAACATCAATTCGTCTTTAACAAACAATGCGCACTAGAATGTCTGTAAGCAAAAAGCTTCAGCCACAACTGCCCAATAAACATAACCTCAGGTCTCTCCTTTCTGCGGTAATAAAATCGTTTTGGCAATCAGAGGTTTGCCTTCATGGTGTCAAATTGACCAAATTGTGTGAGCGGCTCAAATGGTAACAGAGAAGAATATTTAGTATTAAATGCAGAATACCTCTTTCTCTTTACGCATCACTGCTGTAAACAAGGCTCGGATTGCGAATGCGCAATATTGCTTCGAGAGGTTGGAACGCGCGTCGCTGTGTTCCCGGGTGGCCACGCATTAGGCCCCTGTGTTCATTGAGCAAGTGTTTGAATGTTATTGAATAACAGCTGACATTTTGCATGGCCTGGAAAACGCAAAGCCTCTTGAAGAAAGAGTACACTAGGGAAACCTGCACTTGTTCACTTGGCATCGCTTCCACCCTAATATTATTTTTCCCCATTGGAAGATGTTAAAGATCCCATGGCCATATCCCTTTGTGAAGAGTAGGTCGACGGCACCTTGAACAAATTCCCTAAATTCCTGCCTCAACTATTTAGTTGAGCGTCAGGCCTAGCCTGCTCTTCCGCGAAAGACTTGGGTGAAAAAGTTCCCTAAAAAAAAAAAGTTCCATACGCCGCAAGGACGTGAGATAACGAGACTGCCGTAATAATAATAATAGGAGCGTGAGAATCGCAGGCTTCAGCAGGTGCTGTTTCCCTTTGCCAAAACATCTGAAGAAGAGTTCAAAAGCAGCAGAGAATGAGGGAAGCAGTATGGTGTACTGTATTGTTTTTAGGGAAGAGAAGGGGGAATGAGAGGGGGAGATGGAAATTCCTTTTGCCACAGCCTCGTCTGGTGTTCAAAATGAAAGGCTTGTTGGTGAAGGAAAATGAAGTGCAAAGGAAGAAGACTGAAAAACGCGTTTATGAGGGCCTTGTGTCTTTGTGGCTTGAATGCACCTGATCCCTACGGATCCCAGAAACAACCGCGAGCTGGGCTGACCATGGTTCAGAATACATGGACGCGAGATGGAACGCTGGATGATTTGGACTCAAGGACGGCAGGCTAGCTCAGCTGGTAATGTGAAATTGTATCTGAGCTGTCTAGGCCTGGATATGTTCCTTCGTCAAGCGCAATCTGATAGGAAACCGCCGTCCTGGTGCGGTGCTCGCATGTGTCTCTGAATCTTGAATCGTGTCTCCCTTCTGACCCTCTCTTTTGCATTTAGATTGGAGGGTGAATGTTGCCCAAGATGGAGACCGTGCCCTAAGCCGAAGCGGGCCATCGTGAGTTTCCTTTAACGATCCCTGCAATTGGAAGGAAATTCCAGATATTCAACGAATTAAGATAGTAACCTCTTAAGTCTAACATCTTTAAATGTATTCCAGTCGCCGCTATTGTGAAGGAATGGTCGTAACATTCTATCTTGGGCCCGCAGACCCATTTTGATCAACCTTCCCTCTGTATGTTTGAGATACCACACTATCGCTCAAATACAATCGGAGTTCCATAACAAGGACCCTCGATGCAGGAAACCATTAGGCCCATCCAGCCTTCACAATGGTTGCCAGCATATGGTTGTTTTGACCATACTCTACCCTTCTTAAATGCTCGCACCAAGAGTCAAGCAAGGAAGCAGGAGGTACCATTTTTGAAGTCTTCGGTCAGAAGACTCGGAGCAGACGATCTAATCACTAAGTCTGATTGAATAGGGAGTTGTTTGCCAGTACCCAAGCATACTTCCCTGCCTAGAGATTAATACCATACCCAAGGATAACTATAAATGGAGGTGTCTATTAAGTTATCTTAAATTATTGGTACGTTGGGTTAGTACGCAGAAGATGAACACATTGATAGATTAGGTCAACGAGGTGTGGATACATGATGGGCTAGACGGCCTCTTGTGTTGAAGGGAAGGAAAAGTTGCAATTGGTGTCAGGGAGTGGGATAGGCATTGTGGGAAAGGGAGGAAGTTTGTTTTGTTAAACTTCCGAGGTCAGCTGATAAGATCAAGGTGAAAAGGGAGTTGATGGAGGAACATGGGACAGGCAGCGAGTGAGGGCTCAGGTATACATAGCGGTTGAATACGAAAGCGGACCTGAGAGGGAAACACTTTGTCAGATGTACCAAGTTAGATAACATTTTAGATATTTAATATTTATGGTGATTTATCATGTGATTTATTCTTGTGTTGACGTGAGATTAGTGTCATCATTTTTGCAGACGTGTGCATCATCGATTAGCATCTCGCCGATTGGTGTGCATGCCTCGGTTTTCTGGAGGAATTAAATGAATCGCATGCAACGTTGGGTTTGCTTTGTAATGATTGCCCGAGCAGTAGGTGCAGCCCTGACTGTGAAAACCGTCATGGAGAAGACGCCGGGCAGCTTCTGGACCTACAGGCAGTTACTTGGCGCCAACACAAGATGGCGGCCCTTTTTCACGACTTTAATACATTGGAACCTTGCCTGAAGGTTATTATCCTTCCAACATTTGTCTCTCTTGCCTGCAGTTATATATTTACTATTATCCTTTCCCCTTTCGTCTGGAAATGAAACATGATCCCCATCTCATCCACCAGACTGGCTGATCTGCCCACAGGGTTTAAAAACACACAAGTTTACAAAGAGGACAATGATGATGAATTCCACACCACGGTGTCACCATTCCATCATTGTGGTTGTTTATTATTCGAGTTGAACTCCATATGCTGAATCCAATATTCCAATGCAATGGCTGCCATATGGCCAATAATCGTGTGTTGTTGTGCGCAGCACGAGAATCCTTCATTCGTGGCTGTCCTTCATGGCCGAGGGTTATTCACACATATGTGAGAGGCGAACAACCTGTCAAGTTGAATTTGTTTCTAGTGTCGAAGTTGTTGCCCAGAAAACAACTCCACTCCAAGATTAAGAAGTGGTATAACCTAGTGTCGAGGTATGTCTAAGAAGACCAGACCACTAACTACAAGTGGCAGCCTAGGTGGTGTAATGGGTAGAGTGTTCTGCTTTGAGTCTGGGAGGTCGTCTTTTTAAATCCTGGTCGAGTCTTGTATTACTTACTTCCCATGAGCATCTATCATTGTAGAAAACCAAAGGAAACTTTCTTTTTGGTTAATGCATTATGAGGTATGAAGGAGATGGATGGGAGATGTAGAGCGTGGCCAATCTTTTTTGTTGTGCTCTTGACCTATGTTTTTCGACTATTCCAGGTATCACGCTGGGCCCTTGAAGTCTCCATACTTCATATCCTCTGTTCCCGTCTTCTCTGCATTGTTTGATGGTGTTGTCATGGATATATCGCTTGCAGTGGCCTGTTGGGGACGTTTTTGCGTTTGAGGCATCACCGGTTAACGCTAATAGTTCTACTAAAATGTAGTTTTACACGCCGTGTTGTAATAGCCAATACTGCATTTAACTTGGTGTTACTAAATTGACAGACCTTCTACCATCTACTATAAATGGATTAGTAGTGTGCGTGTGTGTGCGTGTGAGGCATACGTTTTGTGTCTATTAATTATGTACGTCTATTAATTAATTACGTACTATTGAAATGTACCTTTTAACTCTTTAAACTGCTGAGACCCCTTCGATCTTTGAAGATCCCTTAAGACCCTTAAAGACCCAGAGGACCCAAAAGTCCCTGAGGACCCATAAAACCCAAAAGACCCATAAGACCGAAAAGACCCAGAAGATCCAAAAATCCCCGAGGACCCTAAAGTTCCCAAGGACCCAAAAGACCCAGAGAAACCAAAAGACTCTGAAGACACAAAAGTCCATGAGGACCCAAAATACCTGAAGTTCCCAAGGACCCAAAAAGACCCAGAGAAACCAAAATACTCTGAAGACCCAAAACTCCACGAGGACCCAAAATACCTAAAGTTCCGAAGGACCGAAAAGACCAAGATGACCCAAAAGACCCAGTAGACCCAAAAGTCACCAAGGACCCATAAGTCCTATTGGAACAAAAAGACCCAGATGACCCAAAAGTCCCTGAGGACCCAAAAGTCCCCAAAGATCCAAAAGACAGAGAGGACCCAAAATACCCCAAAAACCCAGATGACCCAAAAAGTCCCCGATGACCCAAAAGACCCAGGGAACTCAAAAGACCCACAGGATCTAAAAGACCTCCAAATCCGGCAGGCAGGTATGCTAGAAGGTGGTGAAGACCAATGAAAATTTGGTCCAATGGACCAACGGGCCCCCGAGTTGAATCAAACGTACCAAAACCTAACCAAACTCTCCATTTAACTTGGTGGTGTAGTGTGTGAAGCCTTGTTGCCTTGCCTTCACTGTTGTGGGTTCGATTCCCATGACTGCTCACCATATTAATGTGCACACCTTGCGACGCAGTGGCGACGTGCCCAAGATTGGCTGATCTCATCCATGAAACGTTCACGACTTGTCTTGAGAATCCCAACTCTGTCAACAGTTTGGGCCTCCATCGCCATTTAGGCCTTTTACAGCCTGTCTGTAGCATAGTAGGCCGAACGCTTCACCAAACCCAGAAGGCACGGAAAGCACGAATCGTGTTGTATATAAATTTGTCTCGTGTATCGTAAAATCTGTTATTCTCATCTTCAAAAGGATTGATCTCACTGTAGTAAAAAGTGAAAGCACCAATGGTGCCCGAGTACCTTTACCTGGGCAAACTAGTGCACATGTGGATGTGGCAGGATGAGCCTTGAAGGCAATGAGCGAGATGAATCGTGCGCAGCAAATCCAAAATGAGGATCAGTAATCTCATTCTTCTTTCCTCTCCAGTTTATCAATATTGTGATATTGAACAGCGAAACGAGGCAAATGTTTCCCAAAGAAATTTGGAAAATAATTATTCTTTGCCTACATTTGCTCAAGAGTTCTTAGTCTGCATTGATTTATCCGCAGGTACGCTTTGTGATCTTATATTGAAGTGGAAGGAAAATGAACATATAGATGTAAAATACGTCCATGTGTGTAACATATTGATTCATTGTGCTGGGAGGATGAGATTTTGATGTTCTTCCTGCCAGGGTGTGCATGCTCATTGTGTATTATTATTATTTGTGGTAATAATTATCTCGGTGAACCAGTTATAATATCCGGGGTAGTGAAGGCCAGGGATGGAGAGACAGAGCGAATCTTGTAATTTAGCACATGTCTATCCAATGCATTACACGGACACCAATTAACTGCAGACGGATGTAACTAATGTCTCAACCGTGAGCCAGGCTCCATTAATCAATGAGGTTTCGACCTTTTTGACCCAGAAAGTTTACAGACCTTGGATCCACCAGCTCGGTTGTTTCCAAAAAGGTCACTCAATCAGTCAATGCATTTGTAACTTTATAATCATTATATTCTCATGCGTTCGACACTGACCTCGATCTGTGGAGGCCACATCTTGGGATACCACACATACATTGCTACTCCTAAACATCACTTGGCACAGAAGTTAAGTTAATGTGAATCTAAATATTACTAAATATGGCTATCACAAATTCCAATAACAAATGGTGTGTGTGTGTGTGTGTGTGTGTGTGTGTGTGTGTGTGTGTGTGTGTGTGTGTGTGTGTGTGTGTGTGTGTGTGTGTGTGTGATATTAAATATAAATTTTCCTTAGTGGGTGTAGGGAAGTATTTTAGGCACCAAAAAAAAAAATAGAAAAAAAATTTTGATTTCTTCAAAATTCCAACAGGATTAGATGCCGGATACTCCTGCTAGTTAATTATAAAGCTCTTTATTTTATTGTGTGCATCTAAAAATCTTGAATCATCGATGTTGTTCCATCCACTGGGACTCGATCTGGTGTCCTCACGAATCATAGTTAGTGGTGTAGCATTAACCCATATAGAGGCAACAAGGCATCAAAGTCACTGAGTTGATGGAACAGTGATGTGTTGCCCTGACGAGCCCCACTAAGGGCAAAGTTAGTCGGTAGCTACACTTTTCATCTGCTTGGTGACAACATGTCATCTTGTCATGTTTGCATTGCGAGAGGTCTTTTGGGGCTGTAGTCGTGACGGTATTGTCACCAATCACAGTTTGGGGTGTATCATTAACTGATATATATATATATATATGATACACCCAAATGTATATATGTATATATACACACTACACACACACACACCACACACACAGTGCATATAGAAAGTCTACACCCCCTTTCAAAATTCTCACCTTTTCACCTGGAATTAAACTGCATTAAATCAGACTTTTTCCACCTTTATTTACACATCGTAATACACAACTTCCAAGTGAAAAACAAATTCTACAAATTTCAGAAAATTAATTTAAAATACAAAACTAGAATATCTTGGTTGGATAAGTGTCCACCCCCCAGAGTTAATACTTGGTGAATGCACCTTTCAGAGCAATTACAGCTGCGAGTCTGTTGGGATAGATCTCTACCAACTTTGCATACCTTGATTGGGCAATATTTGCCCATTTTTCTGTGAAAACTGTTCAAGCTCGTTGAAGGAAAGCAATCTTCAAGTCATGTCACAGATTTTCAATTGTATTTAGGTCGGGGCTTTGACTGGGCCACTCAAGGACATTTATCTTTTTGTTCCTTAGCCACTCCAGTGTAGCTTTCACTGTGTGCTTCGGGTCGTTGTCATGGTGAAAGGTGAACCTCCGTCCCAATTTCAACTTTCATGCAGAGGGCAGCAGGTTTTCCTCTAGGATTTTATTCCATCCATTTTCCCTTCTATTCTGACAATTGCCCCTGTACCTGCTGATGAGAAACATCCCCATAACATGATGCTGCCACCACCATGCTTCACAGTAGGGATGGTGTTCTTTGGGTGATGTGATGTGCTGTGTTGCGTTTGCACCAAACGTAACGCTCTGCATTGAGGCCAAAAAGTTCCATCTTGGTTTTGTCAGACCACAAATTGCCACACGGCTTTAGAATCTCCAGTGATTTTTTGCATACCTCAAACAGGACTCGGGGTGGGCTTTTTGAGTAATGGCTTCATTCTTGCCACCCTGCTGTACCAGCCAGACTTGTGCAGTGCTTGGGATATTGTTGTCATATGAACACAGTGACCAATTTTTGCCATAAAGGCCTGGAGCTCTTTCAAAGTTCTCAATGGCCTCTTAGTGGCCTCTGATCTGTCTCCTCCTTGCTTGGTCATTCAGTTTGGAGGTACGGCCTGATCTAGGCAGGGTCTTGGTGGTACCATATGCCTTCCACTTCTTAACGATTGTCTTGAATGTGCTCCAAGGCATATTCAAGGCCTTTGAATATTTTTTATACCCATCCCCTGATCTTTATCTGTACTATAAGAGAGCCGTTTGTCTGTCTATCTGTGTGTATGTCGCCATTTTTCTTCGTGATGGCTGAACGGATATTCATCAAACTTTCAGAGGTTCATGAGTGAGTACCAAGGAGTGTTTAGGCCAAAAAAAATAAATAATTAAAAACTGAAAAAAAAGTTCGTTTTTTTTTTTATTTTAAAAAAATCACTTTATAGTGCCTGAGCCTTTGTAGCTATATGAAAGGTAACATTAAATTATCCCCGGTGAGTGTGTGTGTGTGTGTGTGTGTGTGTGTGTGTGTGTGTGTGTGTGTGTGTGTGTGTGTGTGTGTGTGTGTGTGTGTGTGTGTGTGTGTATATGTGTGGAGGGGGGGTGTAATATCATATTAAATATAAATTTTCCTTATTGTAAGTAGGGGAATAGAAAAAAAATAATTTTTGATTTCTTCAAAATGTCAACAGGATTGGAACATCACCGGGCAATGCCGGGTACTCCTGCTAGTATATATATATATATATATACAGTATATATAAAAAGCTCATTCTAACCACTCACTGACTGACTGATATTAATGTTCTGTACCTTCCAGTTGATGTAGAAAGCTGAAATTTTGTGTGCACACACACACACACACACACACACACACACACACACACACACACACACACACACACACACACACATGAAAATTTATGTTGAAAACCTGTAAAAGTGTCTGAAAAAAATTTAAATTTTTTTTTAAAAACCTCAATCGATATCTAGCATTTGAAAATTGTAGTTTCTATATTGGTAATCTTTGAAATAAAGAAGCCTTGTGTTGGTTTAACAGATCCAAGGTTCTTGAGTTCAAGCTCTTGTCGTGCCGTTGAATTAACACCAGCTGGGTCGACTTAGCATATCATCCTTCTGAGGTTGGCAAAATGAGTACCGGCTACCTGGTATGCACCCAGAAAGGCAAAGGTGTGCCCCCAGAAAATGATGCAGCCAAGCAGCCACAGATATCATAGAAATAAATAAATAAACAAGAAGATGTCATGCAGAGCACGATACTTGCAAAATCTGCCCCCCCCTCCCCCCAAATTTTTTTTCCCATTGATACAGCAAATTGTCCATTTCGTCAAGATTAAAATTGACAATCTTGATCAAAGCTCGGATCAATAGGAAGAAAAGTGACGATTTTTCAGATGAAAAATGATGATTTGGAAGGTTGACCTTGAGTTGACCTTTGACCTTTTGACCTCAAAAATAGTTGGTTTCCCTATTTAGTGACGATGTGGAAATGATGTTCAATTTTCAAGTCAATCGGATGAAAATTGATGATTTTTCAGATGAAAAGTGATGATTTTGGAAATTTGACCTTGAGTTGACTTTTGACCTTTTGACCTCAGAAATAGTACGTTTTCCAATTTATTGACTCGATATGCAAATGCTGTTCAATTTTCAACTCAATCGGTTGAGAATTGACAGCTTTTTAGATGAAAATTGATGATTTTTAAAATTTGACCTTGAGTTGACCTTTGATCTTTTGACCTCAAAAATAGTATGTTTCCCAATTTAGTGACTCGATATGCAAATGCTGTTCAATTTTCAAGTCAATCAGATTTAAAATGGCGATTGTAGAAATTTGACCTCCAGATGACCTTTGACCTCAAAATCAATAGGCTTCTCAATTGGGACGACCTATACAACTTGGTAAAGTTTCGTGACGATCCGTTTCGAATTGTGACCTGTAGGCCGGTGACAGACAAACAAACAGACAGACAGAACCACAAACGCAACCGACCAATATACTTGAAAAATCTTCGATTTTGCAAGTAATAAATGTGAAATAAAAACTTGATTGATATGTAGCAGCAGGTCGGTGATGCTTGCCTATAATCATGATGCTTCTATTTATTATGTACCTACGTACAAAGCATGGTTCGTTATTCCTTACAATGTGTCAGCATACCCCACTAGTATACATGTGGATAAAAAAACCACCTTCAGAGGCCATTTTTCCCCGCAGAGCAGGGGTTGGCCTTTTTTGGGCAGGGTGGTCCCTTTTTTGAATCAATGTTTTATGGCTGGATGCCCTTCCTGCCACCAACCCTGTTGGGCACCCCTGTTAGTCACTTGCAACACGCAGTCGCCCCTGTGTGTACGCAAGCACACAGGGTGAGCTGGTACTCAATTTTCCGACCTCAGAGGGTTGACAGGCTGAGTCAACCCCCCTGGCATTAATTCAGCGATCGACCGGGATTTGAACCCAGGATCGTAGGTATCCCAAGCTCAGCACCCTAACCGCTAAGCCAACACCAGGCTAGTATACATATGAATATACACAGTATATTGCTATGGAAATGGGATATATTCAGACTGGCACAATGACATAGCCCTTTTGAAATCGAGTTTTACATCTCGGGGAAAATAATGAAGTCACTTCAAAGCTACAACTCAAAGAAGTGTAACAAGGTGAGGAAAACAGATGATGTTGTCCTCATGACAAACATAGAGAGAGCTTTATATATCTTCACAAACCATGAGCCTCGACTTCATAGACAAAACCTCTCTTGAGCAGTGCAGCAGTGGAGTACAAAGTACAGTACTTTATATATTTGTGAGAGTAAGAAACGTTTCCTTGTCTACTTTTGTTTCTCGTTACATCATCATCGATTGACCAGTCTCACAAGCTGAGCCTGTAACGCAACATGTGCTTTTGCCCTTTATCCTTATGGTTGCTAGCTTTTATTCTCATTCAAAGATAATTATTGAGCTGCATCTTTGCTGCAACCAAAGCCGTGGCAAGAAATGTTTGCCATCTAAATTTTGAGTGTTTCCAAAATATATACATGCAGTATATATATATATATACATCCCATATATATATATATAACAGGCTAACCCCCGCTTTAGCGGGGGAAAATGGCCTCAAAACGATCATTCATTCATTCATTCATATATATATATAATAATAAACTGGAAATCTTCAAAGCTTGTTTACCAACTGGCTCGAGCTTGGTTCTTCATGGATCAAATTAAAACTGCACAAGTCGGGTGCTGCATCTCGGAGCACAGCGTGCGGCAGGGTAGGTATTACAAGGTGTTGGGGCTGTCAGGATTTGGAGTTGATTTTCTTTATGGTGGGGCATGGGGGGCTAGTTGGTGAATGAATCGACAATTAAAACAACTGCAGTGCTGATAGTCATCGCAATGCATGTTCTAATGGCAGGGTGCCAAGACAACATGGCGCCATGCCTTCTTTGCATGGTTATTACCACATCAGCACTAGTCTTCCTCCGACGAAGGACTAACGCCCAGAACTTGAGCTTTGCTTTGTTTCCCTTGGCGGTGGCATACCTTCGTCAGCCTTCAGTAGGTGAAGCCTACGGTTAGAAGCGTCTGCCGACGCAGACCGACACTGGCCTCGACAAAGTCAAGCGTTCCTCTGCCATTAAAAAACCTGCTTTACGCCCTCTTGTATTTGAATGATGGAGGAACACTCAAATGAAACTGGATTCCAAAACGGTGCTCGGGACGACCGGAAAATTGGCAAGGCAGTGTGGGGAAATATGCAAGCAAGCTTGAGAGATCCATTTCACGATGTCTTGCAGAACAATACTGCTTCTGGATCCAACAGAAGTTTCTCCAGAGTTGGTTTGCATCCTGAAAGGTGCCACCACGGAGTTACCCACTTCCCGGGCCAAACACTGTGCCCGCCTAGTGTGTCACGGCCTGCATGCCACCCTGGGTCCAAATGTCAGCTCGGACAGTCTGTTCGAGGCCCTGTTGGTAAGATTTACCTTTGCCTGTCGATTTGTCTTCATCTATTTTGACTGTGTTACGCCACCAAAGATTATCTTTTTCCTTTTTGTCCCACTGGCTCACGTTTGATACTTTTACCTTCTTATGAGGATACCTGTTGTTTGTTAGAGCCTGAGTCGTGATTCCCTGCAATTTGATTGCATGATAAACACAAGTCTTGTGACAAGGTAGCCTTCTCCACCGCAAACATCACTGCGGACCACGTGTTTCTGTCTACCTCCACCACCGAAGGTGGATGGAGTTGATGTTTTCAACCCTGTCTGTTTTTGTCTGCGAGCACCTGTTCTCCTCCTCTTCCCTTTTTCAGGGAGCAGGATATCCTAAAAAGCTATGGATGGATTCGGACGAAATTTGGTGAACAGGTTGGGTGTTTGACAAGGAGGAATTGATTTGATTTTGGTGAAGATCCGAAGAAGGATACTAGAATTTTTTTTGAGTGATTATTCACCATTGAGAGATGCACCAAAAATGATATACAGTGCGTATCAGAAAAAAGGTAATCCGAATTCAAGGGGTTAATATGCAATGGTTATTTAGTTTGACAATTTACATGTGGTTTACCAATTATGAGGAGATCCTCACCTTTCCATTGATGCCTTTCATGCATCATTGCTGTCACACATGACCGAGTACATGTTCATTGAAAATGACAAGTTCAAATCGCATTTTTACAAGTTTGGCTAATCGGCGCAAGACAGTTTGAAATGGACGCATTACTTGTCGACTGCCAAGTTGATTATGTAAAATTTTTAAGCTGGTCTGGTAATCGTCGGTTGCGTCATCCTTTGTTTAAGATGGGTATTTAAGATGGGCCAACAGTGTTTGGGTTTATAGACAGTCTGAGTCATTGAAAAGATGGTTCAACTTATGACTGAACAGCGGACCTTCGTGGTTACAACCTTTCACCAAACTGGAAGTTTGCAGCGAACTCGTGATGCGTTCAACGAACGTTTCCCAGAACGGGAGCCCCCAGCAGCCAAAACCATCTGGGCGAATGTTAGAAAATACCAAGAGCATGGCACTAGCCTTAACCGCAACAAGGGGAATTCTGGTGGGAGGCACACTGGGCGATCGGAAATGAACATTGCAGCAGTAAGGCAGCAAGTTTTGGAGCATCCTAGGGATACCAGTGCAAGACGAAATGGGACGGGATTGCCTTCGGCAACATTCAACCGAATCACAAGACTGGACCTCCACCAACATCCATATCAGATTCACATCCGGCATCAACTTTCGCCAGGGGATTTTGCCAGGAGGCTGGTGCTTGCCGGATGGTTGATAGCACGTTGCGAAGCAGATGTCAATTTCCTGCGGTATCTCTTTATCGGCGACGAAGCTGCTTTCACCATGGACGGCAAGGTCAATACCCATAATATTCTTCAATATGCACCGACAGGACAACCCCCGGAATTTAATTTTGACACCAACATGAATCTACAAAAGTGGACTGTTTGGTTGGGACTTTGTGGAAGTGGTCAGGTGATCGGACCATTTTTCTTTCAAAGGAATGTCAATGGTAACAGTTATCTGTAGATGATCAATGATGAAGTTTTACCGCAGCTGGAGGAGAATTTGAGTGACAGGTTCGTGGTGTCTTCAGATATCTCTGGTGGGCCCAAGATGGCACCCCAGCACATCGTGTTATCGCTGTCCGAGATCGACTGAGGGAACTCTTTGGAGACCGAGTCATCACCCTCAACCATGCAGTGGAATGGCCGCCAAGATCACCTGACCTCACACCATGTGATTATTTCCTTTGGGGACATTTAAAGAACAAGGTGTTCGTAACTCCTCCCCGTGATCTTGACGAATTGCAGGGCAGTATTCGACATGAAGTGGATGCTTTGTGCAATGACCCGGCTATGGTGAGACGAGCAGTTCAGGGCATGCTCCGCCGCTGTGAGCTTTGTGTTGAAAGGGGAGGTGGACATGTTGAAGGTGTGCATATTGAAGGTGTGCATTCCATTCCGGGTGATGTGCATAAAGGCCAATCATTCCTGAGAAAAGTTCACATATGACGTTCATTTTGCACCAGTTAACCTGACGCATCGATTAGCCAAACTTGTAAAAATGCGATTTGAACTTGTCATTTTCAATGAACATGTACTCGGTCATGTGTGACAGCAATGATGCATGGAAGGTATCAATGGAAAGCTGAGGATCTCCTCCTAATTAGTAAACCACATGCAAATTATCAAAATAAATAACCTTTGCATATTAACCCCTTGAATTCGGATTACCTTTTTTTTGATAGGCACTGTATAGCAGGATACCACAAAAGGTTATGGACGAGTTATGACTGAACTAGGTGGATGAGTTGGTTAGGTGACAAGAACAAGCCGATTAGATTTTGGTTCAGGTCCGAATCCAGATCCGACCTAACGGTGGATACAAAACATAAACTGTTCAGCCTGGCTGAGGTATGCGCTCTACCGAGTGCTGTCCTAGTTTTTCTTGCATTTTCAGGGTGATGTTCTAGTTTTTCATACATTTTTCCGGGCGGTGTTCTAGTTTTTCTTGCATTTTCCAGGTGATGTTCTAGTTTTTCTTGGATTTTTCCGGGTGATGTTCTAGTTTTTCTTGCATTTTTCCGGGTGATGTTCTAGTTTTTCTTGCATTTTTTCGGGTGATGTTCCAGTTTTTCTTGCATTTTTCCGGGTGATGTACTAGTTTTTCTTGCATTTTTCTGGGTGATGTTTTAGTTTTAATTGCATTTTTCCGGATGGTGTTCTAGTTTTTCATGCATTTTTCTGGATGATGTTCCAGTTTTTCTTTCTTTTTTCTGGGTGATGTTCTCGTTTTTCTTGCATTTTCCCGGATGATGTTCTAGTTTTTGTTGCATTTTCCCGGGTGATATTCTAGTTTTTCTTGCATTTTTCTGGGTGTTGTTCTAGTTTTTCTTGCATTTTCCGGGTGATGTTTTAGTTTTTCTTGCATTTTTCCGGGTGATGTTCTCGTTTTTCTTGCATTTTTCCGGGTGATGTTCTCGTTTTTCTTGCATTTTTCTGGGTGATGTTCTAGTTTTTCTTGCATTTTTCCAGATGATGTTCTAGTTTTTCTTGCATTTTTCCAGATGATGTTCTAGTTTTTCTTGCATTTTTCCGGGTGATGTTCTAGTTTTTCTTGCATTTTCCCGGGTGACGTTCTAATTTTTCTTGCATTTTTCCGGGTGATGTTCTAGTTTTTCTTGCATTTTCCCGGGTGATGTTCTAATTTTTCATGCATTTTTCCAGGTGATGTTCTAGTTTTTCTTGCATTTTTCCGGGTGATGTTCTAGTTTTTCTTGCATTTTTCCGGAGATGTTCTCGTTTTTCTTGCCTTTTCCCGGGTGATGTTCTAGTTTTTCTTGCATTTTTCTGTGTGATTTTCTAGTTTTTCTTACATTTTCCGGGTGATGTTCTAGTTTTTCTTGCATTTTTCCGGCTGATGTTCCAGTTTTTCTTGCATTTTTCCGGGTGATGTTCTAGTTTTTCATGCATTTTCCAGGTGATGTTCTAGTTTTTCCCGCATTTTTCCGGGTGATGTTCTAGTTTTTCTCGCATTTTTCCGGGTGTTGTTCTCGTTCTTGCATTTTCCAGGGTGATGTTCTCGTTTTAATTGCATTTTCCCGGGTGATGTTCTAGTTTTTCTTGCATTTTCCTGGGTGTTGTTCTAGCTTTTCTTGCATTTTCCAGATGATGTTCTCGTTTTTCTTGCATTTTTCCGGGTGATGTTCTAGTTGTTCTTGCATTTCCCGGGTGACGTTCTAATTTTTCTTGCATTTTTCCGGGAGATGTTCTCGTTTTTCTTGCCTTTTCCCGGGTGATGTTCTAGTTTTTCTTGCATTTTTCCGGGTGATGTTCTAATTTTTCTTGCATTTTCCAGGTGATGTTCTAGTTTTTCCCGCATTTTTCCGGGTGATGTTCTAGTTTTTGTCACATTTTTCCAGGTGATGTTCTCGTTTTTCTTGCATTTTTCCGGGTGATGTTTAGTTTTTCTTGCATTTTTCCGGGTGATGTTCTAGTTTTTCTCGCATTTTTCCGGGTGATGTTCTAGTTTTTCTCGCATTTTTCCCGGTGATGTTCTCGTTTTTCTTGCATTTTTCCGGGTGATGTTCTAGTTTTTCTTGCATTTTTCCTGGTGATGTTCTAGTTTTTCTTGCATTTTTCTGGGTGATGTTCTAGTTTTTCTCGCATTTTTCCGGGTGATGTTCTAGTTTTTCTCGCATTTTTCCAGATGATGTTCTAGTTTTTCTTGCATTTTTCCAGGTGATGTTCTAGTTTTTCTCGCATTTTTCCGGGTGATGTTCTAGTTTTTCTCGCATTTTTCCGGGTGATGTTCTAGTTTTTCTTGCATTTTCCCGGCAATGTTCTAATTTTTCTTGCATTTTTCCGGGTGATGTTCTAGTTTTTCTTGCATTTTTCCGGGTGATGTTCTCGTTTTTCTTGCCTTTTCCCGGGTGATGTTCTAGTTTTTCTTACATTTTTCCGGGTGATGTTCTAGTTTGTCTTGCATTTTACCGGCTGATGTTCCAGTTTTTCTTGCATTTTTCCGGGTGATGTTCTAGTTTTTCTTGCATTTTCCAGGTGATGTTCTAGTTTTTCCCGCATTTTTCCGGGTGATGTTCTAGTTTTTCTCGCATTTTTCTGGGTGTTGTTCTCGTTCTTGCATTTTTCCGGGTGATGTTCTAGTTTTTCTCGCATTTTTCCGGGTGATGTTCTAGTTTTTCCCGCATTTTTCCTGGTGATGTTCTAGTTTTTCTTGCATTTTTCTGGGTGATGTTCTAGTTTTTCTCGCATTTTTCCAGATGATGTTCTAGTTTTTCTTGCATTTTTCCAGGTGATGTTCTAGTTTTTCTCGCATTTTTCCGGGTGATGTTCTAGTTTTTCTCGCATTTTTCCGGGTGATGTTCTAGTTTTTCTTGCATTTTCCCGGGCAATGTTCTAATTTTTCTTGCATTTTTCCGGGTGATGTTCTAGTTTTTCTTGCATTTTTCCGGGTGATGTTCTCGTTTTTCTTGCCTTTTCCCGGGTGATGTTCTAGTTTTTCTTACATTTTTCCGGGTGATGTTCTAGTTTGTCTTGCATTTTACCGGCTGATGTTCCAGTTTTTCTTGCATTTTTCCGGGTGATGTTCTAGTTTTTCTTGCATTTTCCAGGTGATGTTCTAGTTTTTCCCGCATTTTTCCGGGTGATGTTCTAGTTTTTCTCGCATTTTTCTGGGTGTTGTTCTCGTTCTTGCATTTTTCCGGGTGATGTTCTAGTTTTTCTCGCATTTTTCCGGGTGATGTTCTAGTTTTTCCCGCATTTTTCCAGGTGATGTTCTAGTTTTTCTCGCATTTTTCTGGGTGTTGTTCTCGTTCTTGTATTTTTCCGGGTGATGTTCTAGTTTTTCTCGCATTTTTCCGGGTGATGTTCTAGTTTTTGTCGCATTTTTCCGGGTGATGTTCTAGTTTTTCTCGCATTTTTCTGGGTGATGTTCTCGTTTTTCTTGCATTTTTCCGGGTGATGTTCTAGTTTTTCTCGCATTTTTCCGGGTGATGTTCTAGTTTTTCTCGCATTTTTCCAGGTGATGTTCTAGTTTTTCTCGCATTTTCCGGGTGATGTTCTAGTTTTTCTCGCATTTTCCGGGTGATGTTCTAGTTTTTCTCGCATTTTTGCAGGTGATGTTTTCGTTTTGCTTGCATTTTTCTCGGTGATGTTCTCGTTTTGCTTGCATTTTTCCGGGTGATGTTCCAGTTTTTCTTGCATCTTTCCTGTCGTGATGTCGAAAATCCTGAATCAAAATGAATCCTTGGCATTGCTCGAATTCATGCACTGTGCCTTTCGTGTCTCAGGCTCAGGATGAAGCTTGCCTGCTCGGGCTGGCACAGCGCATGGCGGACACACAGGAGGAAGCTGCTGTGCGAGACAACGTAGGTGGAGCACGGCTGTACCTCCTCGAGGCCTTGTCTGTCCTGAAGAACGATATTGACAGCTTGGAATCGTCATTCGGTCAGAGCCCGGGTAGTTTTAGAGACGGATGTGTCTCGAAGGAAAAAAAATTGAATTGCTTGAACAAAATGTATTGCTCGGTCTCTTTTTATTGCTCTTGGCACGGAATTATTAACTCCTGTAGCCTGTCGAACAGCAGATCGTTGTGGTTTGCTTCACATGGCTTGAGAGGAAGTGAAAGACAGCATAGTGTCTATACCTGCCCGGTTTCCACAGGTGCAGACTGTGAAACCGGATTGCAAGCGGTTCCCGTCCCGTTGGCGAGCTGCATACCGCACAATTGGCGAGATGATAACCTTGGTAATGGCCTTGTGCACTTTGTCTAAGGTTATTGATATTGATCTTATCTTATCAATCCGTATGAATCATACGAATGCACTTTGTTGAGTTATGACTTTCTGTCCTCAGCATTTAAAAACGATAAAGTAGCGACAAACAAACATAGCACAAGCTTTGATTTGCCCTACGCCTTTCATATTCTGAGGTTTGTAATTGCATTGTGGACACATTTATACATCGACGTAATGCTGGCCTTATTCTGAGGCTTGTAATATTGCATTGTGGACACATTTATACATCGACGTAATGCTGGCCTTATTCTGAGGGTTGTAATTGCATTGTGGACACATTTATACATCGACGTAATGCTGGCCTTATTCTGAGGCTTGTAATATTGCATTGTGGACACATTTATACATCGACATAATGCTGGCCTTATTCTGAGGTTTGTAATTGCATTGTGGACACATTTATACATCGACATAATGCTGGCCTTATTCTGAGGTTTGTAATTGCATTGTGGACAAATTTATACATTGGCATAATGCTGGCCTTATTCTGAGGTTTGTAATTGCATTGTGGACACATTTATACATCGACGTAATGCTGGCCTTATTCTGACGGTTGTAATTGCATTGTGGACACATTTATACATCGACATAATGCTGGCCTTATTCTGAGATTTGTAATTGCATTGTGGACAAATTTATACATTGGCATAATGCTGGCCGTATTCTGAGGTTTGTAATTGCATTGTGGACACATTTATACATCGACGTAATGCTGGCCTTATTCTGAGGTTTGTAATTGCATTGTGGACACATTTATACATCGACATAATGCTGGCCTTATTCTAAGGTTTGTAATTGCATTGTGGACACATTTATACATCGACGTAATGCTGGCCTTATTCTGAGGTTTGTAATTGCATTGTGGACACATTTATACATCGACATAATGCTGGCCTTATTCTAAGGTTTGTAATTGCATTGTGAACACATTTATACATCGACATAATGCTGGCCTTATTCTGAGGTTTGTAATGGCATTGTGGACACATTTAAACATCGACATAATCCTGGCCTTATTCTGAGGTTTGTAATTGCATTGTGGACACATTTAAACATCGACATAATCCTGGCCTTATTCTGAGGTTTGTAATTGCATTGTGGACACATTTAAACATCGACATAATCCTGGCCTTATTCTGAGGTTTGTAATTGCATTGTGGACACATTTAAACATCGACATAATGCTGGCCTTATTCTGAGGTTTGTAATTGCATTGTGGACACATTTAAACATCGACATAATGCTGGCCTTATTCTGAGGTTTGTAATTGCATTGTGGACACATTTAAACATCGACATAATCCTGGCCTTATTCTGAGGTTTGTAATTGCATTGTGGACACATTTAAACATCGACATAATCCTGGCCTTATTCTGAGGTTTGTAATTGCATTGTGGACACATTTAAACATCGACATAATCCTGGCCTTATTCTGAGGTTTGTAATTGCATTGTGGACACATTTAAACATCGACATAATCCTGGCCTTATTCTGAGGTTTGTAATTGCATTGTGGACACATTTAAACATCGACATAATCCTGGCCTTATTCTGAGGTTTGTAATTGCATTGTGGACACATTTAAACATCGACATAATCCTGGCCTTATTCTGAGGTTTGTAATTGCATTGTGGACACATTTAAACATCGACATAATGCTGGCCTTATTCTGAGGTTTGTAATTGCATTGTGGACACATTTAAACATCGACATAATGCTGGCCTTATTCTGAGGTTTGTAATTGCATTGTGGACACATTTAAACATCGACATAATCCTGGCCTTATTCTGAGGTTTGTAATTGCATTGTGGACACATTTAAACATCGACATAATCCTGGCCTTATTCTGAGGTTTGTAATTGCATTGTGGACACATTTAAACATCGACATAATCCTGGCCTTATTCTGAGGTTTGTAATTGCATTGTGGACACATTTAAACATCGACATAATCCTGGCCTTATTCTGAGGGTTGTAATTGCATTGTGGACACATTTATACATCGACATAATGCTGGCCTTATTCTGAGATTTGTAATTGCATTGTGGACAAATTTATACATTGGCATAATGCTGGCTGTATTCTGAGGTTTGTAATTGCATTGTGGACACATTTATACATCGACGTAATGCTGGCCTTATTCTGAGGTTTGTAATTGCATTGTGGACACATTTATACATCGACATAATGCTGGCCTTATTCTGAGGGTTGTAATTGCATTGTGGACAAATTTATACATCGACATAATGCTGGCCTTATTCTGAGATTTGTAATTGCATTGTGGACAAATTTATACATTGGCATAATGCTGGCTGTATTCTGAGGTTTGTAATTGCATTGTGGACACATTTATACATCGACGTAATGCTGGCCTTATTCTGAGGTTTGTAATTGCATTGTGGACACATTTATGCATTGACATAATGCTGGCCTTATTCTGAGGTTTGTAATTGCATTGTGGACACATTTATACATCGACATAATGCTGGCCTTATTCTGAGGTTTGTAATTGCATTGTGGACACATTTATACATCGACATAATGCTGGCCTTATTCTGAGGTTTGTAATTGCATTGTGGACACATTTATACATCGACATAATGCTGGCCTTATTCTAAGGTTTGTAATTGCATTGTGAACACATTTATACATCGACATAATGCTGGCCTTATTCTGAGGTTTGTAATTGCATTGTGAACACATTTATACATCGACATAATGCTGGCCTTATTCTAAGGTTTGTAATTGCATTGTGAACACATTTATACATCGACATAATGCTGGCCTTATTCTAAGGTTTGTAATTGCATTGTGAACACATTTATACATCGACATAATGCTGGCCTTATTCTGAGGTTTGTAATTGCATTGTGGACACATTTAAACATCGACATAATGCTGGCCTTATTCTGAGGTTTGTAATTGCATTGTGGACACATTTATGCATCGACATAATGCTGGCCTTATTCGGAGGTTTGTAATTGCATTGTGAACACATTTATACATCGACATAATGCTGGCCTTATTCTAAGGTTTGTAATTGCATTGTGAACACATTTATACATCGACATAATGCTGGCCTTATTCTGAGGTTTGTAATTGCATTGTGGACACATTTAAACATCGACATAATGCTGGCCTTATTCTGAGGTTTGTAATTGCATTGTGGACACATTTATACATCGACATAATGCTGGCCTTATTCTGAGGTTTGTAATTGCATTGTGGACACATTTATACATCGACGTAATGCTGGCCTTATTCTGAGGTTTGTAATTGCATTGTGGACACATTTATACATCGACATAATGCTGGCCTTATTCTAAGGTTTGTAATTGCATTGTGGACACATTTATACATCGACGTAATGCTGGCCTTATTCTGAGGTTTGTAATTGCATTGTGAACACATTTATACATCGACATAATGCTGGCCTTATTCTGAGGTTTGTTATTGCATTGTGGACACATTTATACATCGACATAATGCTGGCCTTATTCTGAGGTTTGTAATTGCATTGTGGACACATTTAAACATCGACATAATCCTGGCCTTATTCTGAGGTTTGTAATTGCATTGTGGACACATTTAAACATCGACATAATCCTGGCCTTATTCTGAGGTTTGTAATTGCATTGTGGACATTTATACATCGACATAATGCTGGCCTTATTCTGAGGTTTGTAATTGCATTGTGGACACATTTAAACATCGACATAATGCTGGCCTTATTCTGAGGTTTGTAATTGCGTTGTGGACACATTTAAACATCGACATAATGCTGGCCTTATTCTGAGGTTTGTAATTGCATTGTGGACACATTTAAACATCGACATAATCCTGGCCTTATTCTGAGGTTTGTCATTGCATTGTGGACACATTTATACATCGACATAATGTTGGCCTACCCAAGCACATTGTTTCAGTCTGTACAATTCGCTGCACTGAATCGGTCCGTGAGATGTGTCACTTTTCCATGAGCCTCGACTTTGTTTGCAAGGTTGTCCGAATGCAAAGTGTATACTATGTATTGTCAATAAGAAACGCTGATTTTTTTTTTCCTGTAGCGAGTGAATGATCGCGCTCAGGTTCCGTCTCGATCGGTTCTCAAACTTCCGCCAGGAGTGCACCACACCGTATCCAGGTGTTGCTCGGATCGTGTCGTCACGCATGCGTGACGCTGTCATATGGCCATATTTTTTGAAAGTTTCAAATGAATTTCTTTCCTGTTTGTATGCAAATTGACATTACAGGATACATTCTGATCCAGAGAGACCCGAGGCATTACCAACAGGCCTGAGTTGTATTGACTTTGGGATTAGAGGAATCCTTCTCGTTCCCAACCCAGGAATTGCGCATCTTGTAGTACAAGAAAAGCCGGTTGAAAATTGACTGCAAGTTGTTGGTGATGCTCTTTTTGTCCGCGGAGCGAAAGGGGGACGATGGTTTTTAATTCTGCTTTGATTTTAAAAAACCATTACCCGCTGAACCGACATCTCTTCACTGAAGCAAAGACTCATCTCCTAATTCACCAAACTGTCAGTTGATTGCACGTCATCAACAGCATGATGGAAGCCATTACTCCCTGGCAACTCCAAATGCCAACTTCCTCTCGTATTGCTTACAATCGATTTTGTTTCCATTCTCATTAAATCACTCCAGACAATAAATTTCTGTAAATACAGCATTGGATGGATAGTTTACAGCAGTTTTGCTTTCTGCTATTGGTATTCGGATCTTTCTCCCCCCCTGGCAAGACTGATATCCCCCACATCTCAAAGAGCCCAAAGTCCTCTGTCTTGTGAATTTCGGTCATTTCCTCATCGGTTTGTCTAAATCTCTTTTTCTTTTTTTTTTTTGTATACAAGATCGAGGCTCGTGTAAGAGCTAACATTAATGACAAAAAAAAAAACGGACACATAAGACGAAATGAAGGGAGCGGGAGACAAAATGGGGAGAGAGGGGGAAGCACACGAGCACAACATTAGAGAGCAGGGACATCGGGAGATCTGTGGGAGGTAGAGGGCTTGGGGGGAGGAGGCGTGGGAAGGGGGTGGGAGAGGTAAAAGACAGAGGGACACTGCTAGGACTTCCAGGAAAGAAGTCGGCATTTCAGAAAAGTGGATCTGGGGTGAATTAACATGGTTCGGTGGATGTGCAGAGTATCGTTGAGAGAGAGAGGAAGACAAATGATGAATTGCGAAAGATGATGGGAATGTTTTAAAGACCTGGAGGGATGAGAGGGATTGAAGAGAGTGAGGGAGTTTGTTCCAGAGGAAAAGAGGAATGAAAGAGTGAAGGTGAGCAGAGAGTCTTGATTTTGACCGTTTCACCAGGAGAGGGTTGCAGGCAGATCTTGTGCGACCTGTAGGAGTATTTGGGGGACAGAGCACAGACAGGGATGGGGGGGGGGGCTAGGCCAGAGAGGAGTCGGTAGAAGACAGAAAGACCACCAACCTGCCTGCGGTGAGTGAGTGAAAGGCCCTCAGAGTTAGCTTCATCACGGGAGATTCCAATGATTCTGAAAGCTTTGGTTTCAACAGCGTGAAGCCGAGCTAGGTGTGAGGCAGGAGCACCAGCCCAGAGGGGAGAGCATTATTCCATTGAGCTGCGGATGAAAGCCTTGTATGTGGTGAGGAGCTCAGGTGTGCCAAGGAAGGACGTCGCACGACGGAGAATGCCCAGCCGGCGACTGGCTTTGTAGGCCAGCTTGGACATGTGTTTTTCCCAGGAAATATCATGGCAGATTGTGAGACCCAAGAGATTGAGTGAAAGAACTTCGTGGAGAGGATTGTTGAGAAAGTAGATGGGAGGGTTGTCCAGACGGTCTTTTCGAAGAGACATGGTGAGAGTGTGAAATTTGTCAGGATTGAAAGACATGTTCCACTTGTTTGACCAGTCTGTGATTTTGTCCAGGTCTGCAGAGAGTGAGGAGGCTGCAGACTGCCAATCTGAGGGATGAGGAATGGAGCGGCAGAGAGTGGAGTCATCAGAAAAGAGATAGAGAGGATTTTCCAGAGAGTCGGAGAGATCATTGATGAAAACCAGAAAAAGCACAGGGCCCAGAACACTGCCTTGGGGAACTTCAGCCTGAACAGGAAGGGGAGATGAGAAAAAACAATTCAGGGCCACACGTTGACTACGACCAGAGAGGAAGTCCGCAAACCATGCGTGGAGATTTCCATGGATACCATAGGAGGAGAGTTTGGTGAGCAGAGCGGGGTGCCAGACCGTATCGAAGGCACGTGATATGTCAAGGGAGACAGCTCTAATTTCCTGTTTGACATTGATGACCTCCATCCATTGTTGAGATGGCAGAAGCAACATGTCCAGAGAAGAGTGACCTGGTCTGAATCAAAATTGATGATCAGATATCAAGCCATTGGAGAAGAGGAAGGATTTGATATCCGAATCAATGATGGATTCCATGACTTTGCTGATAATTGGGAGAAGGCTGATTGGTCTGTAGTTGCAAGGATCTGTTTTTGTACCTTTTTTGTGTACAGCAGTAATGTTGGCTGATTTCCAAGGTGAAGGCAGATGACCTTGAGCAAAAGAGACGGTGAAGAGAACAGAGAGAGGGTGTGAAAGAGCGGCAGAGCAGGATTTTAGGACCAGTGGGCTGATGCCGTCTGGTCCAGTTGCAGAATCAGGTACAGAGAGGGACAGGTTTGGAACACAAGATTTTGAGGCAAACACAGAGTTGAGGCATTCAGCTTTTTCACGTGTGGAGTCAGCTGTGTAGCCGTTTAAGGTAAGGGAGGGGACGGAAGGGGAACAAACACCAGAAACAGATTTGACCAAACACCACCAAGATTTGGAAGAGGGAGACAGATAAGAGAGTTCGGTCTTGAGAACGGAGAGATATTGTTTCCTGGCTCTCCTGAGGGTGGACACACACTTGTTCCGGGCTTTGTGAAAGGAAATGAGATTGCCTTCTCTCGGATTTGTCTTCCAGGAGACGAAGACAAGTTGTTTCAGGGCAACTGCCTCACCACAAGATTCCAGGTACCATGGACGGGAGGAAGGGTATGACAACTGAAGACGAGATGCGATAAATCTGTGCATGAGAGAGAGCAGTTTACTTTGGATGAATTCCCAGGAAGTGTTGATGTCAGAGGCAGTGGAGATGGGAGATCAGTCCAGATGATTGATGGCTGCTTGAAGACCGTGCCCGTCGGCCTGAGTGAAATGCCAGACTCATCGACGTTGAGGAGGCTCTCTGAGAATGGTCAGAGAGATGTCCAATTTAACAAGCATATGGTCAGATGAACCGATTGGAGCAGAAGAAGAGCAGCAGATATTTGCAGGGAAGTTTGGCATAACTAAGTCTAGAAGAGCAGAAGCTCCGTTAACTGATATCTGGGTCGGGAAATTGTCAGATTGTGTCAGTCCCAGTGAGTCGCAGAAGTCTTTTGCTGAAGAGCCATGGCTGGTGAGAGGGGTACCCATACCCAGCCAGCTGGCATGATGACAGTTGAAATCACCACATATGAGGAAGAGAGAGTTGGGATGAGTAGATAGAAGTTGGTCCATATTATCAGACAGCGAGATGTAGATGGAGTCATCACTGTTTGGTGGACGGTACAACACACATATGAACAAAAGGTGGGAGCGAAGGGGAAGCCGTAGCCAGAGGTACTTCTGGGGGTGAGGTGGAGAGAGGGCAGTGCAGGGAGAGTGAGGAAGAGAATTTTTGATAAAGATAGCCACCCCACCTCCAGGACGAGGCTCAGGTCTATCATACCAGAGGAGGGAGTAACCAGGGAGAGATATTAAGGAATCAGAGACATCTTGAAGGAGGAAAGTTTCTGTTCAGCAGATTAAGTCTGGATTGTCAGAAGCAACCTGAATGGAGAGATCAGTCAAGTTTGAGCGAAGGCCCCGGATGTTTGAGGTCCATACCGTTAAGGAAGAGGAAGGGGGAGCATCGGATACAGGACAGGGGAGGGGTAGGGTAAGATGAGGAAGAGCAGGAGGAGGTAGGGAGAGCTGTTGATAGTGTGTCAGAGATTTCAGAAGAGCTAGGAGAAAGGGAAGGATGAGGAAGGCAAAAGGTTTGATGGTGATTGGATGAGGCACAGTGAGGTGTTGTTTGAGGGGGGAGCAGAGTGAGGAAGAAGGTTGGAGGAGATGGAGGTAAGAGTTGGAAGGGAGAGGAAGCGGGAGGATGCTTTGAGGAGGAGGGGTGAGAGGGGAGAATTGGAGAAAAATGGAGGATGGGGAGATTTGAAGGGGAGGGAGGAGGGGGGAGTTTTGAAATGGAGGGGTGAGGGGGGAATTTAGGAGGGGATGGGCGAGGGGGGAGTTTAGGAGGGGAGGGGCAAGGGGGCAGATTTGAAAGGGATGGGTGAGGGGGGAATTTAGGAGGGGAAGGATGAGTTTGGATTTTAGAAAGTGTTGGATGATTCATGGAAGATGAACATTTCTTGCAAAATGAGTTTCTTGTGATTTTCAAATCAGAGATCCGTTTGAAAACGTTGGAGGAGGGGTGGAATGCAGGTGAGTTTAGGGAATAGGTGTAGGAAGGAGGAACTGTAAGAGATGGAATTTTTATTTGAAACGAAGAGATTTGGTGAGCAACTCGAAAACAACCTTTTAAAGAAGAAGAAGAAAAACGTGTTATAATATACAACAGAATAAAACACTTCAGAGGAAAGTTTAAACATTTTAAAACTAGGCCGTGAAAACTATCTGGGGAAATTCCCTAAATGAGGGCATGAAGGATTCCGAAGGGGGATGAAGGATTCCATTATGCAGTGAAGTGAAGTAAAGTAGTAAAGTGAAGTAGTAACGTTTAAGGACTCTTTACTACTTCACTGCATAAAACAGTCTCACAAAACCATAGGCCTGTCTGTACACTTGCTTCTGTAGACTTGCCTGTCTGCACACTTGCCTGTTGCCTTTAGCTTGGAAGCTGCTAACATTGAAACACACTATAGGGTCAATGGTATTTACCGAGCAGACATATATGCACTACCGGTACCTGTTTTTGTTTAATTGGCCTTAACAATAGGTTTTGAGGATGCACACACAAAAACATACCTTATTACGATCAAGATTTTCTGATTCTCTGTATAGATGTGCCAGTTATACCTTTTCATCGGGCATTTTTCCTGGAAATGGAATTGTCCCGACCGATGTATTATTCGGCGGCAGAGTAGAGCTAAGAGACAAATGGTCGATTTTGTGCCGCAGACTTTTTGTATGACGTTCTTGAGAAGGAGGAGAACCTCGTGGCGCCTCGGCTGAGCGAGGATGATGGAACAGTACAGCCCTCGCCACGAGACTCGGTTCTTTCGCAGACGTCCATCACTTCCGCCAATTCGGACATCGGGTCAAATGCCCTGTGGGTTTACGACTCTGGATATGAGGATTGCGACATTGACAATCGTGGACGCTCCAGTTCATTCCCCGAGCTCACAGTTCACATATTGCGGTCACTTGGGAATCACGAGAGGTGAGCATCACGATAATGGTGTTTATGGATTATGATTATGGCTTACGAGAGGTGAGCATGACGATTATGGTGTTTATGGATTATGATTATGGATTACGAGAGGTGAGCATGACGATAATGGTGTTTATGGATTATGATTATGGATTACGAGAGGTGAGCATGACGATAATGGTGTTTATGGATTATGATTATGGATTACGAGAGGTGAACATGACGATTATGGTGTTCGTGGATTATGATTATGGATTACGAGAGGTGAGCATGACGCTTATGGTGTTTATGGATTATGATTATGGATTACGAGAGGTGAGCATGACGATAATGGTGTTTATGGATTATGATTATGGATTACGAGAGGTGAGCATGACGATAATGGTGTTTATGGATTATGATTATGGATTACGAGAGGTGAGCATGACGATAATGGTGTTTATGGATTATGATTATGGATTACGAGAGGTGAGCATGACGATAATGGTGTTTATGGATTATGATTATGGATTACGAGAGGTGAGCATCACGATTATGGTGTTTATTGATTATGATTATGGATTACGAGAGGTGAGCATCACGATAATGGTGTTTATGGATTTTTGATTATGGATTACGAGAGGTGAGCATCACGATAATGGTGTTTATGGATTATGATTATGGATTACGAGAGGTGAGCATCACGATTATGGTGTTTATGGATTATGATTATGGATTACGAGAGGTGAGCATCACGATAATGGTGTTTATGGATTATGATTATGGATTATGAGAGGTGAGCATCACGATTATGGTGTTTATGGATTATGATTATGGATTACGAGAGGTGAGCATCACGATTATGGTGTTTATGGATTATGATTATGGATTACGAGAGGTGAGCATCACGATTATGGTGTTTATGGATTATGATTATGGATTACGAGAGGTGAGCATGACGATTATGCATCACGATTCCTTACACCTGCAACTCAAAACGGACTTCCCTTCCTCTGTGATTCATTTCACAAGAAAGATTTGTTATCGGTGTTACTGTGGCGGACACGAAAGCACTGACGTGGTGACATCACCCCGCACACCAAGTGGGGATGGGCCACGCCAGGGAGAGAGGCGTGGCCTCACGATATACACGGGGCGCGCAGCCCTGAGCAGCTTAGTGTTACAGTGAGCTCCTGAAATAAAGACGCTTATAAGTTACCGCTTGTCCGCTTCCTCCTTGCTTGCAAGCAGCGCGCGTAACGCCGCGCTTTACTGGTGACCCTCGACGTTGGATCTGCCGGAGCGATCCTTCCACACACGACGCCATTGCCATGCCCAACTTCATCAAACTTCCCGAATTTTGGGAGGCCCAGGCCGAAGTCTGGTTCGTCCAAGCCAAAGCCCAATTTCAGCTTCTGCGCCTCACCGGCGACGACACGCGCTACTGCCACGTCGTCGCCTCCCTCGGGCCCGGCACGGCCGCTCGAGTTGTGTCCGTCCTTCGCCACCCACCGGACGGCCACAAGTACGAGGCACTCAAGCGGCTACTCCTAGCCACGTTCGGCCTCACGGACGACGCACGGGCCGACCGCCTCCTGGATCTCCCCGAGCTCGGCGACATGCGCCCATCGGTCCGAATGGACCATATGCTGTCACTGTTGGGCAACGAAGCCCCCGGTTCTCTATTCCGGGCGCTTTTCCGTCGCCAACTTCAAGCGCAGGTTCGCCTCGCGTTGGCCGGGACCGCGCTAACGGAACCCCGAGCATTGGCAGCCGAGGCGGACAGGTACTTTGCGGCCGTCACGGACCTCGAGGCTGATGCTGCTGATGATGCTGATCCACAGCATCAGCTTACACAGCATACGCAGCATGCTGATACGCACCTCGTGACCGCCGCCACGCCCCGCCCACCGCCGCGGCGAAAACCGCCACCGCGGGGAAACCCGCCAACTCCACCGGCCTGGCGGAGCCAGCCGCGCTCCTCCAGCTCCACCACCTGGTGCTGGTTCCACGCCAAGTTCGGCCACGAGGCTCGGCAGTGTCATCCGCCATGCTCCTTCAACAGGTCGGGAAACGCCCGGGCCGGCGCTCAATAGTGGCGATGAGCGCCGGCCGTTCGAGCAGCCTGCTGTTCATAACAGACACCTTATCCGGGCACCGTTACCTGTGCGACACGGGAGCGCAGGTGAGTGTCGTTCCCGCCGGTACGTCAGACAAGCACGCCGCGGGCGGGGGCCCCGCGCTGCTTGCCGCGAACCGGGACGCCCATCCGTACGTACGGAAAACGCTGCCTCTCTCTGCGGTTCGGAGGGCAGGTTTTCCGATGGACGTTCGTCACCGCCGACGTGCCCATGGCACTGCTTGGCGCGGACTTCCTGTGCGCTAATGGGCTCCTGGTCGACGTAAAGCGCAGACGTCTTGTCCAGGCCGAGACGTTCAGCTCGCTCGCTTGTGCGCTGCCCAGCTCGTCGAGCAGCTCAACGAGCGGCTTGCCAAGCGGCTTGCCGAACGGTTCGGTTCCGGCCACGTTGGTCTGTACGCTTCCGGCAGCGGACGCATTCACCCGCCTCCTCGCCGGCTTCCCGGCCCTCACGCGGCCCACCTTCTTGGCGGGGGCCGTCAAGCACGGGGTGGCCCATCACATCCCCACCGTCGGGCCACCGGTATACGCCCGGGCACGCCGCCTCGAGCCGACGAAGCTGGCGGTGGCAAAAGCGGCGTTCGCTACCCTGGAGCGACTCGGCATCGTTCGGCGCTCAGAGAGCGCTTGGGCGTCGCCGCTGCACATCGTGCCGAAGCCCGGCGGGGGATGGCGACCGTGCGGGGACTATCGCCGTCTCAATGACGCCACGACTCCCGACCGCTACCCCGTCCCCCACATTCAGGACTTTTCCGCCCGTTTGGCGGGCATGTCCTTCTTCTCGAAGGTGGACCTCATACGCGGCTACCATCAGGTCCCCGTCAGGCCGGAGGACGTCCCAAAGACGGCGGTCATCACGCCATTCGGACTCTTCGAGTTCCTGCGGATGCCCTTCGGTCTGAAGAATGCGGCTCAGGCGTTCCAGCGACTGATGGACAGTGTCCTGCGCGACTTGGATTTTGTCTACGTCTACCTGGACGATATCCTCGTCGCCAGCGCGTCCCGCGAAGAGCACCTACGCCACCTCCGCACGCTCTTCGAACGCCTGGGCCAGCATGGCCCGATTGTGAACCCCGCAAAGTGCCGGTTCGGCGCCGTCATAATCGATTTTCTGGGGCACCGTGTCACCAGGCACGGAGCCGTCCCCCTGCCGGCCAAGGTGGAGGCGGTTAAGGGGTTTCCGTGCCCCCGCACGATCAGAGGGCTGCAGGGGTTCCTGGGCATGGTGAACTTTTACCATCGGTTCCTGCCCCGTATCGCCCAGCTCCTGCGCCCCCTGCACGAAGCTCTCCGAGGTAAGCCGGGCAAAGGCGACGTTACCTGGACCGAGCAGATGGACACGGCGTTCACGGGCGCGAAGCTCGCCTTGGCTAACGCCACCATGCTCGCGCACCCGGCGCCCGATGCACCGATCGCCCTCACCACCGACGCCTCGGACTACGCGGTGGGCGCGGTGCATGAGCAATGGGTGCGTGGAGCTTGGCAACCGCTGGCGTTCTTTAGCCGGCAGCTTCGCCCACCCGAACGCCGTTACAGTACCTTCGACCGCGAGTTGCTCGGGCTTCACTTGGCGGTCAGGCACTTCTGCCATCTGCTCGAGGGCCGTGCGTTCACGGCCTTTGTCGACCACAAGCCGCTGATCTTCGCGATGGGCAAGGTCACCGAGCCGTGGTCGGCCCGGCAGCAGCGTCCCCTCTCGGCCGTGTCCGAGTACACGACGGACATCCGGCACGTCGCGGGGAAGGACAACCCGGTGGCGGATTGCCTTTCCCGGGCCGTCGCCCACGCAGTCCACCTCGGCATCGACTATGCCCGGATGGCAGCGGACCAGGCCGCTGACCCCGACGTCCAGGCCTTGCGGACCGCCGTAACGGGCCTCCGCGTCACCGAGGTGCCGTTCGACGGCGCGGGCGCGGCCCTCTTGTGTGACGTCTCCCTCGGGCGTCCTCACCCCATCGTGCCCGTGGGCTGGCAGCACCAGGTGTTTGATGCCATCCACGGCCTGTCCCACCCGGGCACGAGGGCCTCCCAAAGGTTGATCGCCGACAAGTTCGTCTGGCATGGCCTCCGGAAGGCCGTCCGCGGCTGGGTCAGGACGTGCCTCGCGTGCCAGCGCGCCAAGGTGCACCGGCACACCCAGGCCCCGTTGGCCCCGTTCACGGTGCCGGAACGCCGGTTTGACCACGTCCACGTGGACCTGGTGGGACCTCTGCCCCCCTCGCGGGGTTTCACCCACGTCCTCACCATGGTGGACCGCACCACCCGGTGGCCGGAGGCCGTGCCCTTGGCGTCGACGACGGCGGCCGATGTCGCGCAGGCTTTCATCGCCACCTGGGTCGCCCGGTTCGGCGCCCCCTCAGACATCTCGTCCGACCGCGGCCCCCAGTTCACCTTGGAGCTCTGGGGGGCGGTCGCGCAGGGGCTCGGGGTCCGGCTGCACCGAACCACGGCCTACCACCCCCAGGCTAACGGCCTGTGTGAGCGATTTCACCGCTCATTGAAGCTCCCCTCCGCGACGGCGGCTGGGTCGACAGGCTCCCCTGGGTCCTGCTGGGCCTCCGGACGGCGCCCAAGGAGGACCTGCGCGCATCCGCAGCGGAGTTGGTCTTCGGGCAACCGCTGCGGGTGCCGGGCGAGTTCCTCCCCGACTCCACGGCACCATGGTCCGCGGCACAGCAGCGCTCCGCTCTGCAAGAGACCGCCCAGAGGTTCGCCCCGGTGCCAACGGCATGCCACGGGCACCCACCGACGCACGTCGCCCCGGAGCTTCGCACGGCGGAGTACGTCTTCGTCCGCCACAATGCCCACCGGACACCACTGCGGCCCCCGTACGACGGGCCTTTCCGCGTGCTGGAGACCGGGGCGAAGCACTTCACCCTGGACATCGGCGGTACTCCTGACCGCGTTTCTGTAGACCGCCTCAAGCCGGCCCACCTTGACGTGGACCATCCACCGCCAGTGGCCCGACCCCCGCGTCGGGGCCGCCCCCCTGCGGGCGGACCCCTGGCACCGCCCAGCCCCGCCGCCACCCGGTCCTGCAGCCGGAGGCATCCCAGATGGCATCCCTGCATCCCAGACAGACGCCGCCAGTCGCCAGGGGGCGCTTCGGCCGGGTTATCCGTTTGCCCCGCAAACTGACCCTTCAGGTGCGCGGGGATTCTGGGGGGGCGCGTGTGGCGGACATGAAAGCACTGACGTGGTGACATCACCCCGCACACCAAGTGGGGATGGGCCACGCCAGGGAGAGAGGCGTGGCCTCACGATATACACGGGGCGCGCAGCCCTGAGCAGCTTAGTGTTACAGTGAGCTCCTGAAATAAAGACGCTTATAAGTTACCGCTTGTCCGCTTCCTCCTTGCTCGCAAGCAGCGCGCGTGACGCCGCGCTTTATTACTAAGATTACCACGACTAACTCCTGTCCTGCACTTCTTCTTCTTCATTACCTGGCCACAATTATTCCCAGGTTCTTGTGGGGTCGGCCCAAGTATTTCATGAACAGGATGGCCAGGCCTGATGTTTGACTAGGGTTAGGGCAGGAATTTGGACATGGTGCCAGTGATAACTACTTACCTGCACTACGTCATACTTAAGTCAGGACACTGGTGAATCAAACGATGCGTCAAACAAAATGAACACGTGACTGTAACTCCGCCAGCCTCCTCCCCCCTTGAGATGTTCTGGGCTAAACTCCCCTTCCGTCACCCCCAAAGCAGCATGCATTTTGTGTACGGCTCCTTGGAAATTTTTAACTCCGCCACCGAAGGTGGATGGAGGCGATGTTTTCATCCCTGTCTGTTTGTTTGTCCGTTTGTTTGTTTGTGAACAAAATATCTCAAAAAGTTGTGGACGGATTCGGACGAAATTTGGCAGAGATGTAGCGTATGTGACAAGGACGAAATGATTAGATTTTGGTGGATTCGGATCCGGATCCGGATCCGGCTACTAGAATTTTTTATGTGATTCTTCACCATTGGGAGATCGGGCCAAAAACGATACATAGCAGGATATCTCAAAAAGTTGTGGATGGATTTAGACGAAACTTGGTGGACATGTTGGGTGTCTGACAAGGACGAATAGATTCGATTTTGGTGAAGATCTGAATATGGATTCGGATACGAGAATTTTTTTTTTAAAGTGATTTATTCATCATTGGGAGATTGGGGCCAAAAACGATACAGAGTAGGATATCTCAAAAATGTATGTACGGATTTGGTGGACGAGTTGGTTCGGTGACAACAGGTAATTTGATTTTGGTTCAGGTCCGAATCCAGGTCCGGCCTATCAGTGGATACAAAACATAAACTGTTCAGCCTGGCGGAGGTTTGCGCTCTACCGATTGTCGTTGTAGTTTGATATTTTGATATTTCTTCACCAAGGCTTCGTGTAACTGCATATTTAAATTTGTAAAGTGGAAAATACATTATCATGCCAAAGCAGCGACAACACTCGTGTGAAAAGCAATAAGTGGTGAAATGGCATATTAGTTATACAACTGATAACTCACGTTGTCATGCTCGTCATCAGTAGATTGGGTAGGAAGTTATGTAATAAAGTTTGGCGTCCATTTTGCTGTTTCCTTACAAATGTTTCTTGGAGCCTGATTGTAGGGTTCCTCATTGCATTTCTCTTTTGCCTCCCTCCCCAAGCCTCTTGCCAAATCTGCTTTTACGTCCATTATCACTACTTCAAAAAAAATTACAAACACTGAAACATTCGGAGGGAAGCGCACCACGACGGGGTTCAGTCACCCTGGTCTCTGGAACTCTGTCTTCGCACGTCTCGGGATCGCCCACTCTACCTGCTCGCTCACGCTTCCATTCTCATTGCTTCTCACCTGCTGCTTGGTCTGCTGTTAATACAGGAGACACCACAAATGGGACAAAGACAGAGGCACAAAGCATGGAAGAAGATGAGTGTGTGGAAAATATCAAAGAGAAGGTTGAAAGGTGGAAGGAAATGGAGGGTAATGTCGGGATTGATGGAGGTGATGGTATGGCGCCTGAGGATGGAGAATCCCTTGAGAAGGGATGTAATGAGTTCGGGAAGAAGGAGACCGAGGACTATGATGATGAAGAGACTGTTGCGGGTATTGAACAAGCGTGTGAAGAAGAAAAACGAATGCATCTTGAAGCAGAGGATGACACGAAGTTGCGCAATATGGCGGAGAGAGCAGAAGCAAGGGATGAAGAGGAAGAAACCGACTTGACAACGTCGTCGTTTGAACGGGGGAGGAAGAGACCACCGGTCATCCCACAGAGGAAGAGAAAAGAGGGTCTCAAAGTGATGAATGCAAGTTCGAGCCTTCCGACAGAGCGAGCAAACGTGATGGGTCGATGCTCAGACAGGGCGACTACCACTGGGACCTCAAGTGAGCCGAGTGCCGTGAGCAAGGAAATGAGGCGACTGGAATACCTTCGGACATCATTTGCGTCACGCAGTCGAAACGACAGCTCCGATTCCCAGGCCCGGTGCGGGACGATCCGCCTCCTGGTGTTCGGGGGTGACCGGGCACTAGGCAAGCTGGCTCGGGCCTACCACAAGTTTCAGTAAGAGAAATCACTTACGTACCTTTTTGTTGCATCATTACTGTTACAGCATGTGGTGCAGTGCTAAGTGCTTGTCAAGTTTTATCAGAAAAGTGCTTTGATGGCCTAGTATTTATGCTTGCTTCCTTGTGCTGCCAATTACGAGATCAACATCGTTTATTGATGTCTCCATTTTGTGAGAGTGTTGTTGCCTGCACATCTTCAATGACATTGTAAATGAAAAGGGGGACATTAAGCTGTCGTTGCTAGCTTGTTCACATTTAGCTTGTGCACAACACACATTCCGTAAAGCCAATACAGGGTACGCTTCTTCGAAAAGAGCTCAAACATCCTTTATGTTTGTGTTAGTGTGCCCCCTTCTGTCAAATCTCAAATAATGTTTGAATGCTCAAAGGGGTCATTTTCGGAGCAAACCACCTGCTAAACAACCACACGAGAGCAAACCACCTGCGAAACAACCACGCAAGAGCAAACCACCTGCTAAACAACCACACAGGAGCAAACCACCTGCTAAACAACCACACAGGAGCAAACCACCTGCTAAACAATCATACAAGAGCAAACCACCTGCTAAACAACCACACAGGAGCAAACCACCTGCTAAACAACCACACAGGAGCAAACCACCTGCTAAACAACCACACAGTAGCAAACCACCTGCTAAACAACCACACAGGAGCAAACCACCTGCTAAACAATCATACAAGAGCAAACCACCTGCTAAACAACCACACAGGAGCAAACCACCTGCTAAACAACCACGCAAGAGCAAACCACCTGCTAAACAACCACACAGGAGCAAACCACCTGCTAAACAACCACACAGGAGCAAACCACCTGCTAAACAACCACACAGGAGCAAACCACCTGCTAAACAATCATACAAGAGCAAACCACCTGCTAAACAACCACACAGGAGCAAACCACCTGCTAAACAACCACACAGGAGCAAACCACCTGCTAAACAACCACACAAGAGCAATCCACCTGCTAAACAACCACACGAGAGCAAACCACCTGCTAAACAACCACACAAGAGCAAACCACCTGCGAAACAACCGCACAAGAGCAAACCACCTGCGAAACAACCACACAGGAGCAAACCACCTGCTAAACAACCACACAAGAGCAAACCACCGGCTAAACAACCACACAAGAGCAATCCACCTGCTAAACAACCACACGAGAGCAAACCACCTGCTAAACAACCACACAAGAGCAAACCACCTGTGAAACAACCACACAAGAGCAAACCACCTGCGAAACAACCACACAGGAGCAAACCACCTGCTAAACAACCACACAGGAGCAAACCACCTGCTAAACAACCACACAAGAGCAAACCACCTGCTAAACAACCACACGAGAGCAATCCACCTGCTAAACAACCACACAGGAGCAAACCACCTGCTAAACAACCACGCAAGAGCAAACCACCTGCTAAACAACCACACGAGAGCAATCCACCTGCTAAACAACCACACGAGAGCAAGCCACCTGCTAAACAACCACACGAGAGCAAACCACCTGCTAAACAACCACACAAGAGCAAACCACCTGCGAAACAACCACACAAGAGCAAACCACCTGCTAAACAACCACACAGGAGCAAACCACCTGCTAAACAACCACACAGGAGCAAACCACCTGCTAAACAATCATACAAGAGCAAACCACCTGCTAAACAACCACACAGGAGCAAACCACCTGCTAAACAACCACACAGGAGCAAACCACCTGCTAAACAACCACACAAGAGCAATCCACCTGCTAAACAACCACACGAGAGCAAACCACCTGCTAAACAACCACACAAGAGCAAACCACCTGCGAAACAACCGCACAAGAGCAAACCACCTGCGAAACAACCACACAGGAGCAAACCACCTGCTAAACAACCACACAAGAGCAAACCACCGGCTAAACAACCACACAAGAGCAATCCACCTGCTAAACAACCACACGAGAGCAAACCACCTGCTAAACAACCACACAAGAGCAAACCACCTGTGAAACAACCACACAAGAGCAATCCACCTGCTAAACAACCACGCAAGAGCAAACCACCTGCTAAACAACCACGCAAGAGCAAACCACCTGCTAAACAACCACACGAGAGCAATCCACCTGCTAAACAACCACACGAGAGCAATCCACCTGCTAAACAACCACACGAGAGCAAACCACCTGCTAAACAACCACACAAGAGCAAACCACCTGCGAAACAACCACACAAGAGCAAACCACCTGCTAAACAACCACACAGGAGCAAACCACCTGCTAAACAACCACACAGGAGCAAACCACCTGCTAAACAGCCACACAAGAGCAAACCACCTGCTAAACAACCACACAAGAGCAAACCACCTGCTAAACAACCACACGAGAGCAAGCCACCTGCTAAACAACCACACAAGAGCAAACCACCTGCTAAACAATCACACAAGAGCAAACCACCTGCTAAACAACCACACAAGAGCAAACCACCTGCTAAACAATCATACAAGAGCAAACCACCTGCTAAACAACCACACAGGAGCAAACCACCTGCTAAACAATCATACAAGAGCAAACCACCTGCTAAACAACCACACAGGAGCAAACCACCTGCTAATCAACCATACAAGAGCAAACCACCGGCTAAACAACCACACAAGAGCAAACCACCTGCTAAATAACCACACTGGAGCAAACCACCTGCTAAACAACCACACAGGAGCAAACCACCTGCGAAACAACCACACAGGAGCAAACCACCTGCTAAACAACCACACAGGAGCAAACCACCTGCTAAACAACCACACAGGAGCAAACCACCTGCTAAACAACCACACAGGAGCAAACCACCTGCTAAACAACCACACAAGAGCAAACCACCTGCTAAACGACCACACAAGAGCAAACCACCTGCTAAACAACCACACAGGAGCAAACCACCTGCGAAACAACCACGCAAGAGCTAACCACCTGCTAAACAACCACACAGGAGCAAACCACCTGCTAAACAACCACACAAGAGCAAACCACCTGCTAAACAACCACGCAAGAGCAAACCACCTGCTAAACAACCACACAGGAGTAAACCACTTGCTAAACAACCACACAAGAGAATGGCAACATTTTGTTGTCGTTAACCTGTATTTTGTGCACCGCTCCTTTCCTATTCCATCTCCAGGCACTGCATGACGTCATTGCCGGGCACTGAAAGGGGCCCGGCAATAATGCACGCTGAAAGGTCGTACTCAGTTTTCACCCTCGTTGTTACTTGCCGGAAAAAATTCCGGCAAGTATGTTGGTTGGTTGGTCTGTCTGTCTGTCTGTCTGTCTGTCCGTGTCTGTCGATCTGTCTGTTTGTTTGTGCGCAGTACTACGTTGCACATAGAATCGCCAAACTTTACACACGTATTTGTCTTTCCCTGGAATAGACTGTGCCCAATTTTTAACTCTCAAGGCCTAAGGCCTCCATTATGACGTCATAATTCGATAATTCTACAAGCACAAAACTTCATCCAATCAAGATGCAATTTCTTGAGCGCCATGTCGGCATAAACTGGTGGAGAAAAACAAATGATGACGTCATCGGTCACGTGGTTCGGCCGCAATCTTGGAAAAACCGAAAAACTTTGTACCTCTATATCTCCGAAAGTGCTGAATAGAAAAAAATGAGACATGGCTCATTGTAAAGAACTCTCCATGGGGAATAAAATATATTAATGATGATGTCATAGGTGCCTCCATTATGACATCATAATTCGACAAGTACAAAACTTCATCCGATCAAGATGAAATTTCTTGAGCATAATCTAGGAATAAATTATTTTAGAAAACAAATAATGATGACGTCATCAGTCACGTAGTTTGGCCGCCATATTTGTCCAAAATGGCCGATAAAAAAGTACAATCCGGCAAGTCCTCGGTCTCTGACCGATTTTTCATTTGTTTGTCCGGGCGATATCTTAGCCATCCTTTGAGCTAGGAAGCTGAAATTTCGGCACAATATTGAGCAAGTGCTTTGGAAAAAACATTATTCTTTGTTTTTTGATTAATCAATTAATTACTTAATTGTTATTGATTAATTAACAACTTATTTATTTCCTTTCTCATATGGGCATTATCTCAGGCACCTTTTGAGCTAGGAAGCTGATATTTGGACACAATGAACAAATGATTTGACTGTAAAGGGTATTTCTGATTTATTTATTGATTAATCAATTAATCGATTAATTATTTTATTATTCGATTAATGACTTAATTAATTATTTTTTTAAGTTACAGATACCGATGAAACGGTGGTGGTTTAGGTATTCTATTAGCCAATTGATTAATTATTTAATGATTATTATTTATTTATTTTCATTATTAATCATTTGTTTATTTTCTTTCTCATCTGGGCAATATCTCAGGCACCTTTTGAGCGAGGACACTGATATTTGGACACGACAGTGACTAAGTGATATGGCTATAAAGGATATTTTTGATTTATTGATTAATCAATTAATCGATTAATTATTTATTGATTAATCAATGAATTATTTGATTTTTTTGGTTAATGACATATTTAATTAATTTTCAAAAAGTTACAGCTTCGGATGAAGCACTGGTGGTTTAGGTATGCTATACAATTGATTAAGAAAATATGTTATGGTTATTTATTATTGATTTTAATTATGCAATTAATCAATCAATTATTGTACACCTCTCCCTCCCAATACAGTCTCTATATGAGCTGCACGGCGGTATTACCGCGCAAGAGGATATTTATTTATTTGGCATGGGGGCGGTGTACTTTGAATGTAACTGTACTTGTTTGTTTTCCTGTTTGTCCAGGCGATATCTCAGCCATCCTTTAAGCTAGGAAGCTGAAATTCTGGCACAATAGTGAGCAAGTGCTTTTGCAAAAACGTTATTTTTTGTTTTTTGATTAATCAATTAATTGATTGATTACTTAATTATTATCGATTAATTAATCACTTATTTCTTTCCTTTCTCATCTGGCTAATATCTCAGACACCTTTTGAGCGAGGACACTGATATTTGGACATGACAATGACCAAGTGATTTTGCTATGAAGGGTATTTTTGATTAATCAATTAATCGATTATTTATTTGATTAATGATTTATTTAAATATATATATTTAAGTTACAGATTCAGTTGAAACGGTGGTGGTTTAGGTATTCTATTAGCCAGTTGATTAATAATTTAATTATTTTATGATTATTATTAATTTATTTTAATTATGCAATGAATCCATCAATTATTGTACACCTCTCCCTCCCAACACCCTATGCTATTTATTTATTAGGCATGTGGACATTGTACTTTGAATGTATCTGTTCTTGTTTGTTTCTGAGCTCTCATGTTGGAGCAGGAATTCCAAAATGCTTCAATTTCCAGCTTGAAGTAGTGAAGTAGTTGAAGTAGTACCAGCACGATGAGAACGTTTTCTTTCATGGTTCGTTGTCGAGTATAGTTGCTCAAACTTGGATGATTTAGCAGAGAATGGTTTACCTGTACAAATCGCATCGGTGCCACGTTTAGTCCAAGTTGACCGGGCAGACTATATTTCGGCTAAACGTTCTCCTCCAATCACAAGCCGGGAATTTCACAACAAACCGCAATCTTGGCTCCTGCTTGAAGGAAAGAAATCGCTTGCTTGCCAAAACAGTCACCAGCCCTGTGTCGTTGAAAGATGCTTCATCATAGTTGATTACTGAAAATGTTATTCTGTCAATCTCAGGGCTACAGCAGCAGAGACCCGACTCTAGAAATATTGACAATTACTTCCTTTTTCAATGTTAACTATTAAGGGAATAGCCAATGGGAGCGCACCATTGGTGCATTGAAAAATGGTGGCAGAAGTGGGATGAATGAATCAGAATCGTCTTTCCCTTTCCCAGTATATATTTTCTCATCGCTCGAGATCTCAACTCGCAAATACGTGCGGGCCTCTTCACAATCGTACCTCTCATTTAGGGTCTCATTACATTGTGTACTGTGGTGGGGGAACCCAAAAGGTAAAAAGGTGGGTCCCTTATTAGTCTGACATTTCATAGTTTCGCCCGATTTAGTTTTGATTTATCACCTCGTTTTTATTTTTGCACAACTCGTAAATTATTTTGAGACCTTTGATTATTTCAAGAACGCAAACGTTAATCGAGTAACCCTGTCCATTAGCATTCTGTCCAGGTAATTCTGCGTAACGTCCTTGGATCATATAAGAGTGAGGATGATCAGGTGAGCATCTCGGGATGGTGATAAAGAGCTTTGATCTTCTTTATAGGTCACGGTGAAAGATCAACTCGTCGATGGAAAACCGTCATCATTGCCTGGAATTAATATTTCCTTTATCATTAACGACAGGCCCAAAGTAAGGGAATTCATGTTGTTCATGAAAGGGTTAAAAGTCAGATTATGTTAAAACGTCACAATACACTTTAAACGTCACAAACTTGTTAGTCAATTCTTTATCTCTCTGTCAAGCTCCTGAAACTTCCCAACAGAACTCTCTCGAACCTGCCAAATGAAATTAAGTTGAACTTTAATCGAGATATTAAAGTAACCCAGCGAACACAACACCGTTGGGCCAACGTTGGCATTTGGTCAATTGGTCGCAAGCGCATTGTTGACGTCGGGATGACGTTGCCGATTGGTTGCAATCGCGAAGTCTGTTTTTCCAACGTTGGTCCAACGAAAGTGCTGACGTTGCTCCAACGTTGGCCCAACGGTGTTGTGTCAGCTGGGAAGCCTCCCAGCTCGCCCTTTTAATTCCTTCTCGAACAACTCATCCCACCTGAGCTTAGTAATGTTAAGGTAGCCAAGTTCCTTTTTCTGTTACCACATGCAGACTCGTGTTGGAAATGTTCGAGAAAACTAGTATAAGTATCGGAGACATTTTGTCAGATGTGCGTGTGCACCGCAGGCAGCACGAAGCCATCCAGCCGGTCATCGTTGGACGTTTCCACCTCGAATTCTACTACGTGCCCCTCACACCACCTCAGACCTTTCCTGGACAGCAGAACCACACGGGAGGCCTCGCGCCGGTGAGGATCGAGGTCGTGTCTCCACTGAGGAGGTTTAGGTAAGGCCGGGCCACGTGGCACCGACTAACCCGCACCCTCGTCATGTCGTGCGTCGATAGGAGTGTGAGAATGGACAGCAAGAGGAGCTTGGTCACGGCGCAAGCTTGCTCGGCCGTGTCGACCCTTGGTATGACCGTAATGTGCTGTGCATCTCCAACATCGTCCCCAGCTTCCGAAAGAAGGTTTGTTTGTCCACGTTGCTTTATCTGCCTCGTCGTGACGACCGCACCATACCCTGATTTGGACTGCAATGTGTCGTACTGTGTACTGCACCATAGAATGCACAGTTGTGCTATTCCGCAGCCCGGTGATGAGGTGGCAGCAGGACGTTCTGACAAAGAGGTTGGAATCCTGGCCGACATGTTGATGCATTACTGCCGCTTCGCCTCAAGCCCATTGCCTTTCCCTCTCTTCCAAGTGGAGGTAATCAAAAGAGAGGAAAACACCATGATGCGATCCTTTATATGTTACATTCTTCATCGATTATAAAGATCAACAGATTAAGGTGGGGAGAGGGGGACATGCCCAACCCTGTACAACCTCCTCAGTCCTGGTTATATATTCTCTATACTGAACATCCACATCAGAGGAATATAGCTAATGCTATAACAGGAAATTAGTTAGAGATTTCATAGAACACCTTACCTCACCCTGTCTTGAGATCCAAGGGCATGGGCGGGATCTGCGAGCGGAAAATTTGATTGGTCGTGATGATTTTAAGTGTTTTGTTTTTGTTTTTTGTATACAAGATTGAGGCTCGTGAAAGAGCTAACATTAATCACACAGAAAGACAAACCGATACATAAAACATATAATAAGGGGAGCAGTAGACAAGATGGGGAGAGGGGAAGGACACACAAACAACATTTGAGAGCAGGGACATCGAGAGATCTGTGGGAGGGAGAGGGCTTGGGGGGGGGGGGCATGGGAAGGAGGCGTGGGAGAGGTATACAACATATGGACACTGCAAGGACTTCCAGGAAAGAAGTTGGAATTAAAAAAAAAAAGTGTATCTGGGATGAATTAGTGGGGGTACAAAAGATCAAGGTTTTGGATGGGGGAAGATAAGAGATGGTGGTGAACAGCTGTTTTAAAGACCTGGAGAGAGGAGTGGGATTGAAAAGAGTGAGGGAGTTTGTTCCAGAGGCGGGAGAAAAGAGGAATGAAGGAGTGAAGGTGAGCAGAGAGTCTTGATTTTGGCAGTTTAACCATAAGGGGGTTGCTGGCAGATCTTGTGCGACCTGTAGGAATATTTGCGGGACAGAGCACAGAGAGAGCTGGGGGAGCAAGGCCGGAGAGGAGTCGGTAGAAGACAGAAAGACCACCAACCTGCCTGCGGTGAGTGAGTGAAAGGCCCTCGGAGTCAGCTTCATCACGAGAGATTCCATTGATTCTGAAAGCAAAATATTTTGCTAAATTTAGAAAGCTGAAGTGCTGTAATATTTTGTCCAAGTACTACTAAACGGAACGGTTTTGAAAGTGCTAAAAAGGTGATTTGTGTTCGACATTGTTCAAGTATATAATTCAATTAAATAAAATAAAGATTTTAAAGGTTGTAATATATATGAATGAATGAATGAATATATATATATATATATTTCTGGAAGTTTCCCGCTGTTGATGCAGCGTCTTTTTCACCGCCTTATTTAACACATTACATTAGCTATTCGTCTCTGTTGTGATGTGTCCTTTACGACATCCCGAAAAACAGTAAGTTTCCTGTTTGGAATGATTTTATTTAACTGCCAGACAAGCAGACAGTAAAATAATATTACTCCTCTCTGCATATGTGTGATTGGGGCAAATTCAGAGCCAAAGTACTGCAAAACTACAACTTTGTTTTCAGATTCACGTTCCGATATAACATTGAATTGAAATTAAGGTGTTCCTCATCATAAACATACATTTATAGACAGAACATACAGACACAAGTGAACAAATTGCTTAACCCCGCTTTTCACTTTGTGCGTGGGGTAAAAATATCCAGCGTGCTGAACAAAATGACCGAGGAGGACAAACACGATTTGCCGCAACTTTCGACATTTTATTAAAATTGATACATTTCATTATAATTATGAAATATTGATGCATCGAAAAGCTCAGTTAATTGTTGCAATCTTTTCCCACAGCTGACCCTGGCATCGGGTGAGCGGAGGCATGAAGTGTTCGCCCTACATCTTGAGCTGGGATTTCTTGCCGACCGCCGTGCTATCCACGCCGCAGGTGAATGAGTTCAACAGAGGTATCCAGAGAATGACCGCGACTCGCAGGCCCAAAATAATCCCAAGCCGCTGTTATTTTATATCCACGCAAATGGAATTCTGGAAGTCTACAAGCGGTTTATGCAGTATCTTATACACCACCTTATTTAACATGTTCAAGTACTGCTAAACAGAAGGGTTTTGAAAGTGCTAAAAAGGTGATTTTTTTTCTCGTGTTCAAGTATATAATGGAGTCATGGAGGACCTAATGAGAATGAGAGGTGAGAGTGGAGAAGTAGGTGCTCTACATATCGTCTCGTGTCCTCCAGGTAAAGCAAGAAACCGTTTTGGAGTTGAAGGTGATCAGGAGGCCGTGCCACTTGCCCTGAGCGTTACCTACTACAAGGTTAGAAAGCAACGCGTGTCCGAGAAAATATGACCAGGCTTTGGATGTGTACAATGGAATGGTAGGTCCGATGGGGATTTGTTGATGAATGGAAGCATTTTATGGTTTTGTTTTTAATCGACTTTTTTTTGTTGTGTTGTGTTAAAGCTCTGGTCACATGGTCACTTCAAATGAAAAAGGAATTAATTGCAATCACATGTAGTTCGGAGCCTGGTGTTGGCTTAATGATAAGGTTGCTGGCTTGGGATCCTAGGATCCTGAATTTGAATCCCGGTCGATCGTTGAATTAACGCCAGTGGGGTTGACTCAGCCTACTCATCCTTCCGAGGTAGGCAAATTGAGTACCAGTTCACTGGTAATTGGCGCACTGCATCAGCGCCACAAACGCACTTCCAGAGAAGTGATGCAACCAGCAGCCACAGGATGCATATGAAACAACAGCATGTAGTTCACAAATTCATAGCCTCATGATGACACTTCAGCGAATGGGGAACCAAAAGACTGGCTCTACATCGAATGAATGAAATGAGAAATTTGAGAAGGCAAGGGAGTTAAATGGAAAAAGGAGAGGAAGTACAAAGAGGGGGAAAGGGAGCTTTTTATTATTCCAAAAAAAAAAAAAAAACCAAGAAGAAAAAGACAAAATATGTCATAGCCCATGCCATGGTTTTAATAATGTTGCTGTACAGAGTTAAAGGCTGTCAATCGGCAATCTTTGATCATATCGCAAAATAAAGTGAGGACACGTGTATGCCATCATGTACTGTGCTTGCGCCAAGTTTGAACAAAATCGGACCACGCATGTCCGATAAATTGTTGGAGACATGTTTAAGTAACACAATAGCGCGCATGTGTAAGCCATCATTCATTATCTGCATGCCAAGATTGAACAACATCGGCAAATGCATATCCGAGAAATGGTTGAGAACGTGTTCAACATCGGGGTTTTTTTACAACTAAAATGGCCGCCAGTCGGCCATCTTTGATCGTATTGCAAAACAAAATGGTGTGCTTATGTGTATTGTCATGTATTGTCTTTGTGCCAAGTATGAACAAAATCGGTCCATACATCTTCGAGATATGGTTGCGGATGTACGAGACCAAATCCAAAAAGCCCCGTTTCGCACCAAGTCCAAAGGGGCTAATTAATCAAGTACTTGATAGATTGCTCCTAAAATGAACAAGTATCCTCAAAGTGAGGTGTTGCAAAAAAAAAGAAAGATATATATATATACAGTGCATTCAGAAAGTATTCAGACCCCTTGACTTTTTTCACCTTTTGTTATGTTGCAGCCTCATGCTGAAATCGTTTAAATTCATTCTTTACCTCGTCAATCTACACTCAATACCCCATAATGACAAAGAGAAAACAGGATTTTAGAAAGTTTTACAAATTTATTTAAAAAACAAAACTGAAATATCACATTGATCTAAGTATTCATACCCTTTGCTATGACACTTGAAATTTAGCTCAGGTGCATCCCATTTCTCTTGATCATCTTTGAGATGTTTCTACACCTTGATTGGAGTCCACCTGTGGTCGACACAATCCTGTCTCTGAGCTCTGCAGGCAGTTCCTTCGACCTCATGGCTTGGTTTTTGCTCTGATCTGCATTGTCAGCTGTGAGACCTTATATAGACAGGTGTGTGCCTTTCCAAATCATGTCCAATCAATTGAATTTACCACAGGTGGACTCCAATCAAGGTGTAGAAACATCTCAAAGATGATCAAGAGAAATGGGATGCACCTGAGCTAAATTTCAAGTGTCATAGCAAAGGGTATGAATACTTATGTCAATGTGATATTTCAGTTTTTTCTCTTTAATAAATTTGCAAAACTTTCTAAAATCCTGTTTTCTCTTTGTCATTATGGGGTATTGAGTGTAGATTAATGAGGGAAAAATGAATTTAAACGATTTCAGCATAAGGCTGCAACATCATGTGAAAAAAGTCAAGGGGTCTGAATACTTTCTGAATGCACTGTATAAAAAAATATATAAAATAAAAACCTTTAGAGGCCATTTTTCCCCGCAAAGCGGGGGTTGGCCTTTTTCGGGCATCGTTGTTGTTGTTGTTGTTTTTGTTGGTCCCCTTTTTGAAGCAATGTTTTACGGCCGGATGCCCTTCCTGCCACCAACCCTTTTTGTCGCCTTTTACGACAAACAGGGAATTACCAGTGAACTGGTACTCAATTTGCCGACCTCGGAAGGATGACAGGCTGAGTCAACCCCCCCGGCGTTAATTCAGCGATCGACCGGGATTCGAACCCAGGATCCTAGGATCCCAAGCCGGCACCCTAACCGCTAAGCCAACACCAGGCACTGTATAGTAGATATAAATATATACGTACAGTATAAGGACTTATGGATTATATTGTTACCTCCAACACCAAAGGTGGACAGAGGTCATGTTTTCACTCCGTCTGTTTATTTGTTTGTACATGAGCAGGATATCTTAAAACGTTGAGGACAGATTCAGATGAAACTTGGTGGACAGGTTGGGTATATGACCAGGACTAAATGACGAGACTTTGATGAAGTTCCACTTCAGTATTCTAGAATTTCCAGTGATTCTTCACCATTGAGAGATGGGGCCAAAAACGATATATAGCACGAAATCTCAAAAAGTTGTGGACAGATTCGGATGAAACTTGGTGGATGAGTTCGGTAGGTGACAAAAACCGAGTTGATTAGATTTTGGTGTGTGACAGCGATGAATGGTCCGGATGTAGATCAGGCCTATTATTGAGATACAAAACGTAAACTCTTCAGTCTAGCACAGGTACGCGCTCTAATGAGTGCTGTTTTAGAACACGGTTATGCAGCACACAAGAGGACGTCATGGAGGACGCAATGACTGGTTCACTTAACAATACATTTCTGGCCTTACCAGTTCTGACCAATCACAATCCAAATTTCAAGTGGGCCTTTCATTGTCACATACAAGCTTTCCTCGAATTTAACAGTGAGAAAACATCTACGTTCCTCCTCTTTTTACCGGCAGAGATTTCTCAGTGGGCGGACACGGAAGCACTCGGCAGACAAACACTGCACTTCGATAAAGATGGAAAGGGACTCCAAGCTTGGTGAGCAGTAAGAGGGGTCAAAGTGCCAAGTGTGGAGCACCTTTAACATGGTCGAGTGCAGTAAGCATTATTCACATTGATTGTTGTGTCATTTCAGAGGGTGACTTCATGGTGCTGAAGTTAACCTTCATGGAAGTCATAAAGAGGTCACAAGGTGGGAAAGGAAAGGCTTTGGCAAATCAGGTAGGCTTTGTTTTGTTAGAATTAATATGAAACGTCATTCTTTGAAAAGTCTCACAATGGCGTCGATGTTCTGTGACTAATTAAATATTTGATGAGTCCCAACTCTAACCTGATGCTTCTCTCTCCCATTGCGCGGATGGGCTCGCTGGTGGGCTTTTGTAATAAAAAAGATTAATATTGTTTATCCATTTCTTCACTCAAATGGGATTTGATGTTTGTGGGTAAAGATGGAAAACAATTCCATGCTTCAATCCTAGCTACACAATAGCACGATTTGTGAGAGCTGAGAAGCTCTTACATATGACCTCTCTCCTGTCCTGGAGGTGCCTTTTTAAATGTATGCAATGTATATTCCCCCCAAGAGATAATGTGGTCGTAGATGTGTGAAGAAAGACTAGGTGGAAAGAAGAAGAGGAAAGAGATGGAAACAGGAAAGAGATATAGAAGGGGGGTGAACAGAGGGAAAAGAAAAGTGGTCGGATGTGAGAGAGAAATGATGGGACAAGGAGAGAATGGGAGAGGAGATGGGACAGGGAGAGAATGAGAGAGGGGATGATGGGACAGGGGGAGAATGAGAGAGGGGATGATGGGACAGGGAGGGAATGAGAGAGGGGATGATGGGACAGGGAGAGAATGAGAGAGGGGATGGGACAGGGAGAGAATGAGAGAGGGGATGATGGGACAGGAAGAGAATGAGAGAGGGGATGATGGGACAGGGAGAGAATGAGCGGGGATGGGACAGGGAGAGAATGAGCGGGGATGGGACAGGGAGAGAATGAGTGGGGATGGGACAGGGAGAGAATGAAGAGGGGATTGAGAGGGGAATGTGGGGAGTTCGGGGGGAGGAGAGAGAGAGCAGGAAGGGGAGAGAGAGACAGAGGGTGGTAGAGGGAGATAATGAGAGGCAGAAAGGAAGGAGAGAGAGAGGGGGGGGGGGGGAGGAGATAATGAAAGAGGGAAAGGGGAAGGGGACACAATGATCGAAAGGGAGAGAGGGGGAGATGAGAGAGAGAAGAGGGAGGGAAAAGAAAGAGAAGAGAAAGAGAAAGAGAAAGAGAGAGAAAGAGAAAGAGAGAGAGAGAGAAGAAAATGAGAAGGAGGGAAATGGGATGAGGGAAGAGAATGCCAAAGAGAGGGGGTAAATGAGAGATAGAGAGAGGGGATTGGGGGTTGGAGGAGGAAGGAAGAGAGAGAGAAAGATGTATAATCTGAAAATTACCTCAACTTTCCTTATTGACTGCTCGATTCAGTGGCTAATCACTCGCAACCGTCAATCAACAGTGTCGTCCCGAGAACCTCTCCGAACAGCGGATTCAAGATACACAAGTTGTGTCTGCACGTCATCCACTCAGACCGAGGAGGGAAAGAGATCGAGAAAAGAAGCGTGAACGGAAGTGAGAGTGAGATTTCAATGCTGTGGCCTTCCCCACTCTTCTCCACCATTGAAGTGCACACACAAGATCAATACAAAAACACAACGTATATGACAGAAACAAAAGAACAGACACACGCGATTATTAAATAGGTCGACAAGACAAATCTGGGAGCATAACCTCCAAGTTAAATGAAGATAGTTGTCCAAGTGCAGAAAGAAGCTCGTCCATGCACAGAGCAAACTGGATCCGGAAGCTCGCACCACCATCTCGGCTCTTTTATATCCATACCTGTGATTGTTGTCACCTTGTCGTCCTCCCCATGTACTTGCAGGTTAAATAGCACGACGATGCCGCGAATGAGGCCTGTGGTGGAATTTTATTTTTGGGGCACGGCCTTTCTCCCAGCGAATGCATATTACAAACATTTGTAGGAGCTCTGGGAGAGCTCTGCACCTTCTGCTCATCAATCTCAATACATTCCACTCCTACCTGTCCTCACAGCAGCTCGCCATGACGCAGGCCTGGGCCGATAAGGTGTCCATCAGGCGTTCATCGACCAAGCGCAGCTCCAGCTTCGCCATCTGCTTCGACCAAGATGAGAACAAGATCTTCCAAAACATCATCCAGTGAGTCGTATGAATCGTGAGCCCAACAAAAGATGACCTTTCACAAAGAGATGGCCCCCCCTCAAGCTACAAATTCACCCTGGGCTGGCAGTCTGACCAAATTGATATGTACAGCTTTGTTTCTCATTGGGAATGACGTCATGCAATACGAGGTACATTCTATTCAAAAACAGATCTACCATCTGGGTCCAATCTGATCCCCAGTACCCCCGAGAGTAGGCTGCCGCAGCAGTCTCGGAGCGATCGATGCCAAAGGATCGTTTTGCCATCTTTCAGTCCAGGCAGGAATTTGACTTTGCACCCACACACAATAGCTTACCCTTTTCAAAGGCATTGCGTGTAGTTTTGTGCTAGCAGACAGGACAGCGGGCTTTGTGTCTTCTGAAGAAAAGTTTGGCATAAAGTCTGTAAATATGATTGCGAGGGAGACCAGTTTGTCGTTGGATTTTATTCCCTTAGATATGGGACCCAGATGAAGATGGATGCGTTCCCTCAGAGGGCTCCTGGAAGCCCATAAGCTGGAGACATCCTATTCCAGAATGGGACGATGATAAACCCTGATTTGTAATATTGTTGAGTGCGACAGTTTCTACCTGCACTATTAGTGGGGATCGTGTTGTAACTCGAACATAAACATCCCTCGCTCATCCTCCCATAACCCCCTCCATCCACAGATGTGACGTCCATCTTGGAATAGTCACAAATATCGATGGCTCCGCTTCTTCACAGCACCTGCCTCACGGTGCAAACTCGAACCGCTTCTGCTTCCCCCTGAACCTATTCAGCTTCCTGAGCCCGTTGGGAATGCTTGGGACTGGTGTCCATGGCAACCACAACAGACATCTACACAATTAAGTCGGGTCATTCACCAAGGGAAGGTGCAACTACCGTGTTGAATAGTTTGTAATGAGATTTAATGGATGATCTTCCAATTGCAGCACTCCCATCATCAAGTGTTCTCTCTGGGACTTCCAACTACGGGTCCATTTTTTTTTTACCCCCCACAAACAGCCCAACTTTGGATTTTTCTTAAACGATCCATGTTGTTGTGCTTTCTATTCTGTAAAGATTTCTAATCATCGTTGCACAAGTCTTGCTATTGTTATTGGATTAAGGGACCATTTGTGTATGCACTGGAAGGGGGTGTGAATTGGGGGGTGGCAGGATGGACCGAGGGGTGTGCGGAGGTGAGAGGGTGAGCGTTGGGGAGAGCGAGCCAAAGGAGATGAAAGAGAGGGGGCAGGGAAGGGTGAGGAAGCTTGATAGAGAATGGAGCAAAGATAAATTCCACCATTTTTGCATCATGTAATTAGTAAATGCCCCCGAATGTCGAAGCGAAAATGTCAATTAATGTTATTATTTAATATTTAATTTATTATAGTGCATCGTTTTGAAAACTGAACATGACTCCAATTAGACCTATACCTGACACTTTGTTAAAGCTGCCACTTTCCTGGGCATTTTGCACATAATAAAAACTAAAATAACCAATCACGGCTGATTTTTTTTTTTTCATCTCAAAAGGGCAAGGACTTTAGAACCGTTTGAACCCACCGGCCATGGTTTATATGGCAAAACTGATCGTCGAGCTGATCAATTACCTGGACCTTCCAAAAATCCATTTCGAACTCGCAAACGACCAGGTGAGAAACATCCGTGTCATCTTGTCTTTAGGAAGTAACGTGTACGAGTGTCCATCACCGGATCGGGAAGATTTGATCCCGTTCATTGACACCATGCTCTTAGTCTCGATTGACCGTTGAATTGTGGGTAATCTCGAGCACCAAAACCGACGATGAAAGCGATAAAACTCTGACGTGCACCCAGGGGAGCAGAAAAGGCTCAACGGTCGTTCGGTAAATATCAGTAGTTTATCAAAATCATTTGTTTCTTTCCAGAGCAGCAACAATAATTCTGGATTCAGACATTATGCTGATTTTACAACCTATACCAGAAACAGTAACCTTGTATACATCACCTCCAATCATAACCGATCCATATTGCAACAACTGCAGTGGAAATTGCAAGAATAAGCACAGGCAACTCAGTTTGTCGGTAAAATGGCACAAGAGGATGAGGAACAGGAAGAGTGCAAGGTTTCTGCCACAGAGCGGCTTTCACCAGGGACTATATGCAGGCAACATTTCGTCAGGGACCCCCCCCCCCCCCCCCAGAGGGGAAAAACAATCTCAAACCGGCAATTGTCCCCTCCATTAAGCTTCCTCCACCTTTCTCAAAAGGCAAAAAAAAATAATGAGAAAGACAACGTGGGTCATGCAGTTCCATATTCAATGAAAAATGCTCTCATCTGGGATAAAAGTGGTCGCTAATTTGAAAAAAAAGGCGAGGACGATGATAGATTTACACACACGAGTTTTGTCGGAACGGAGCACTACTCGCCACTCCACTCTGGCTCTGCGCATCCTTGCGGAATGCTCGTCACGTGCATGTTCCGGATCAAATTGCAAGTCCTCGGCACGGCTTGCGCATGAAACGTAAGGGATAACAAGAGCACGGCAATGAGAAACCAGTCACAAGCGTGTTCCATCCCTTCCCTCCCGCCACCCAACCTAAAACCGGAAACGAAACAATTTGTGGTGCCGTATTCTAAATGTGCAGCAAATTGTTTGATAACGTCAACATTTCCTGCAGCATCAAGTGGTGCAACAGCCAACACCAACAACAAAAAAAGGATGCAGTCGACACCGCAACCGTCAAATTATTACCTCCGCTACCGAAGGTGGATGGAGGTTATGTTTTCACCCCTGTCTGTTTGTTTGTGAACAAGATATCTCAGAACGTTTTCGACGTATTTGGATGAAACTTGGTGGAGAGGTTGTGTGTGACAAGGACCAATCGATTCGATTTTGGTGAAGATCTGAATGTGGATTCGGACACGAGAATTATTTAATTTTAAGTGATTCTTCACCATTGAGTGAAGCGATATATACCATGATTTTAAAAAGTTATGGACGAGTTACGACTAAACTTGGTGGACGAGTTGGGTATGTGACTGGAACAGGCCGATTCGATTTTGGTTCAGGTCAAAATCCAGATCCGGCCTATCAGTGGGATAGAAACCATAAACTGTTCAGCCTGGCGGTGGTATGCGCTCTACCGACTGCCCTTCTAGTTCCGAATTGCTATCGCAATCAAATATTTCATTACAGAACACCGATCGCAGAGGGGCAAACGACGTCTTTCAACACAGTTGAAATTTCGTACTGAAGTGAAAGCGAATTTGACGTCTCATGGGAAAATGACAAATTAAATAATTCAAGCAATTCCACAGTTTTCCATCAGGACAGGATTGGGATCATAACATTAAATGTTACAATCAATTGCAGCACTGTCCTGCCATTACGAAGCGCACTGCGTTTGCGATTAGCGTGATATGCAAATGCCCGTTAAAATGGCCAAACACAGGAAGCAAAATACTGCACATCTTTTCAAAAATTTAAATTTTCGTTTTCCTGTTCGGTGCACACACAATGTGGCAATTTTTGGTTTTAAAGTCTCTTTGCAATAGCTGCTGTGTGTATAAACCTTTCAAAAAGAAATAGGAAAACACACAGGGCCAGGGGCCTCCTGTGCAACCTCGTGGGGCTCCTAGCTCCCCAAAAGGCCAACTACTGGGACAGGACCAGGCCTTAAAATGCTACTTCAAAACGACTGGCATAGGCCGCATGAAAAGCATCATAGAATGCCGTTTCTACCGTCAGGTCGAGCTGCAAACTTTTTTATTCCTAAATTGGAAGGGACGACGTTGCATATCTTGCGTCATGCAGTTCACAGCACCACTCTTCCGACTCGGTTTCGACCCAACCTTTTGCATTTCTTACATCATGCTGTGTAGTTTCTCAAATACACCGCTGGAATGCACAGAAGCTTTGATAAAATGGCATTCAATTAAAAGAACAATAAAATAATGCAACCAGCAGCAATACGCTGCACGTTCAACACGACGTTTAAAAAGTTGGGCAAGTAACTATTGGTGGCAAATGCCATCTTCCGTTGCATTAACTGCAGCGGAAATGCGGCAGCGAGAGACCACGCGTCAACCCTTTCTTACAAGTGTTACGAATGCACGACAGACGCAATAGGTAAACACTGATGCATTCTCTCTCGACCACATCCCTCCTACGATAACATATCTCTCGTTTCTGCTGCGACATACTCTAATTGTAAATTGCAAAAACACCGGCAGCACCACAGGGACAACACCATTAAGACTCGCAGAATGGATGCAGTGAAGTTTGCAACAAGTTACGGCACTTTCTCAGGTTCCAATTAGAGACTCTTCCACACATGGAGCCTTTCCAATTACCATGTCCCAAACAATTTCATGCAATGCTCTGGCAATAAAAGTGGCTGGATCAATATGAAGCTGGTGGGACCAAACGTATCCCGTAGATAAAAGGCAATGGCGTCCTTCAATCAACTCATTCATTCTGTATGATTGCACGGATAGTCTCAAATCTAGCTGCAAGCTATCCACATCATCCAGCAGTACAACTTATAAAATACCAGCAGAGCTATAAATTAATTTTAAAATCATAGCAGTACATGGTCAAGGATTAAACAAGCAGCATCGTCATCATCATAATCTCCAAACATTTCCAGTGTAAATGGTGATCAATTAAACTCATCACATCTGACCTACTAGGTTTTTACTGCAACCCTTCCATCACAGGTTCAGAACGTATGCGAGACCACCAGTATCCCATTTCCACTGCAAAGGCCTACTGGGTTGCTGTCAGAGCATTTTTCTCCTAGTCAAAATTCAGGGAAAGCATCATGAAGCTGTGGATCTCATTGGCTGATCAGCAGACCCAGTCACTCTCTGCAATGGAAACGGGTGAAAGTCTTTTCAACCGCTTTCTTATGCCGACGACAATTCAAAATAGCAGTTCACAAGGTGTTCATAGGTTCTTGTGTGCAGACTTTTTAAAGCTCCTCATGGTCCCTCCAAATAGTCTTAACCAGATCAGGCTGTCAGATCAGCCGAATCTGCGGCACAAGTTTCCGCCATTCAAGGATCATACTCCAAATTACTGTCTGGAGCCATTTTGGTCCTTCAAACTGTTTATCAGTCCGGCACATCGCCGGTTCTCATGTGTTCCTGATGCTTCAAACCTGCCTCGAGGTGCAAGTCCGTATCGGCATCGAGTACAATCTCCACACCATACACACGGACGCAGTGGCGTACATTGCGCAGCACGATGGAGACTCGGCGATCCAGTGCGGCGAGATGTTGCTCGGTCAACAGTGGGGCGAGCATGTCTCGGGCGAGCGACTCACGCATCACATCGCTGAGCCGATGCACCGGACGTGCGAGCAACCTCAGCTTGAGGTACGTAGATCGACGCAGCCTGGAGGGCACACAGTACAGATAAATGAGACCTTAATGTCGAGAGCTGGAAGTAAATCACAATTAGCAATAATAATTGACTTAATGCAAGTCAATTTGATGTTTGAAGTGGCAAGTAACGAGTCAATCTAAATAGTTATGGAGTGTATAAATCTTGTCATATTTCTTTGTGCATGTAATGCTGATAAACAGTCAACAAGCGACGCCATAATATACAGAAATATCAACTAGAAAACATCTGAAAATGCAAAGCCCGTCCATGTCTGTTTGTAGTCAGACATCATCTTCTTCTTCCGTATGCTCAAAATAACAAAAACCATTAAAAAAAAAATACAAAATGAAAATTGATGATTTTATGCAGCCTTGACCTTTGAGCTTTCCATGTTAAAAAATAATTTAAAAATCGGCTTCTAGCTTTTGATTAGTGAACCAATTATGTAACCCAATATGCAAATTCTTAAAATTTCAGGTCAATCGGGTGAAAATCGGCGATTTTACGCCACGTTGACCTTTTGATCTAAAAACAACAATCAGCTTATAGCTTTTGATTGGTGGGCCAATTCAGTGACCCAATATGCAAATAAATTTCAGGTCAATCGGGTGAAAATTGACGATTTTATGTGATGCTGACCTTTGAGCTTTTGACAAAATTGCTTATTTGCTTTCTCCATATTCTCATGATAAAGCTTTGCTGAAAATTTGATGACAAAACTCAAATGGTAAATTGAAATTTCAGGTCAATTGGATGAAAATTGACGATTTTATGGGAGGATGACCTTTGACCTTTTGACAAAATTATCAATTTACCTTCTCTGTATTATCATAATAAAGCTTTGGTGAAAATTTGATGACAATAGATCAAATGGTAAAGAAGTTATGGCCCGGACAGGCACATGGGCAGACAGACACACAGACACACAGACACACAGACACACAGACACAAAGTGAAGATGTGATTGCAAAACCCCATCGCCTGTGCAGGGAACGGGCTAAATATATAAAGCTCTTTATAACTACTCACTTATGTTACTATTCAGTATTTTCTAGGTGGTCTGCATGTCCATAAAGGTGTTACGATGATGAAGGTGTTCGGAGTTCACTGTTCGGCTATCCATCCAAGGCTGGTTTTCATTGGCCATGGAAGTGACAATATATACACAAAGAATTAAGTTAAGCACCCCCCCCCCGTTTTTTTACAACCTCGCACATTACAAGTTTGTTGTCGTCAAAACAGTGTAATATACCCATGATATTGCTATATTTTCTGGAGAAGTGATATTATGGTCACATAAAAACATAACAATCATGCCGTTTTCAATATTTTATTCTGAATAATTTAAGGTGAAATTTTTTGGGAATTTTAGGCATATTTTCACCTCAATTTAAGTATGGAGCTATAGGTCCATCACGGACAGTGTGGATGACGTTTATGTTTTCTAACGTACAGTCATTGTTCTGAGAAGACCTCTAGCGATCTTTGCGTCAATAACGTGTGTAGGACCCACGTGATCGGATCACTGACTCAACCCTACGTCTCATAGACCCTGTAAGCCGTCGTATGCGTTGCTGTGGCAGGTTGTTCCATTCCCGATGTAATGCACGTTCCAATTCATCCAGATTGGCTATTGGAGGGACCATCTTCGCAATTTGTCGTCCCAACATGTCCCAAACGTGCTCGAGGGGGTTCAACCTGCCACAGCAACGCATACGACGGCTTACAGGGTCTATGAGACGTAGGGTTGAGTCAGTGATCCGATCACGTGGGTCCTACACACGTTATTGACGCAAAGATCGCTAGAGGTCTTCTCAGAACAATGACTGTACGTTAGAAAACATAAACGTCATCCACACTGTCCGTGATGGACCTATAGCTCCATACTTAAATTGAGGTGAAAATATGCCTAAAATTCCCAAAAAATTTCACCTTAAATTATTCAGAATAAAATATTGAAAACGGCATGATTGTTATGTTTTTATGTGACCATAATATCACTTCTCCAGAAAATATAGCAATATCATGGGTATATTACACTGTTTTGACGACAACAAACTTGTAATGTGCGAGGTTGTAAAAAAACGGGGGGGGTGCTTAACTTAATTCTTTGTGTATATATATGTGTATATATATATATATATATGAGATATATATGAGAGATATATATGAGAGAGATATATATATATATATATATATATATATATATATATATATATATATATATATATATATATATATATATATATATATACACACGAGATATATATGAGAGATATCGAATCCCGGTCGATCGCTGAATTAACGCCAGGGGGGTTGACTCAGCCTGTCATCCTTCCGAGGTCGGCTAATTGAGTACCAGCTCACTGGTAATTCCCTGTTTGTCGTTAAAGGTGGCAAAAAGGGTTGGCGTCAGGAAGGGCATCCGGCCGCAAAACATTGCTTCAAAAAGGGGACCGAAAAACAACAACAACCACGGCTCCCGAAAAAGGCCAACCCCCGCTTTGCGGGGAAAAATGGCCTCTAAAGGTGGTTTATATGAGAGATATATATGAGAGAGAGATATATATATATATATATATATATATATATATATATATATATATGTATATATGAGAGAAAAGACACTGGAGAGTTCATAGAACACATTACCCCACTTGTCTGTGAAACAAGGACATAGGTGGGGTCTACGAACGGCAAATTTGATTGGTCAAAATGACGTTAAATGCCGTAATATTTTGTCCAATTACGGTTAAACAGAAGGGTTTTGAAAGTGCAAAAAACAGCGATTTGTGTTCTACAGTGTTCAAGCATAAAACTCAATTTAAATAAAATAAAGATTTTAAAGGTCACAGAAAAAGAAATTCGGAAGTTTACCACCACTGACCCAATGTCTTTTACACAACCGTATTTATCATGTTACATTAGTTATTCGTGCCTGTTGTTTGTGTCCTTTATGACGTCGTGAAAATCAGTACGTTTGGTGTTTGGAATGATTGGCAGGACTCAGGCAGGAAGAGAAAAGGGAAAAAAAAATCTCACCCCTCTGTCCTCTCTGCGCATGTGCGATTGGGAAGTATTCAGAGCCAAAGTACATACTGCTAAACGACAGGTTAGCTTTCCGATTCATGTTTTGATTCGTGTTAAACAAATAACATTCAATTGACATTCAGTTGTTCCTTGATCATAAACTGCTGTTTATAGAGAGAAGGTCAGATGGAGAGACAGAAGTGAACGAATAGCTTAACCAGGCCTTTTGCTTCGCATGCACAGGGTAAATGTGTGTGTGTGTGTGTGTGTGTGTGTGTGTGTGTGTGTGTGTGTGTGTGTGTGTGTGTGTGTGTGTGTGTGTGTGTGTGTGTGTGTATACACCCTAATTATATATATATATATATATATATATATATATATGTAGCTCCCACATATATATATATATACATATATACATATACACACTTTGTTAGTTGAGGTGCCATTTCATTCATTGTGTGGGGCAATATCGTGGGATGCCTAGCACAAACTAGATTGCCGGTATGGGGATACAAGGGTGCATAAACAAATGGGGTTAATGCCAGAAAGATTAATGATAATAATAGATAGACATAAACAATGATCTTAATTTTTAATTATGACAAGTACAGATACATTCAAAGTACACCGCCCCCATGCCAAATAATTAAATATCCTACAGCGCGACATTGCCGGGGCGCCTCCGGCGCCCGGCAACAGCGCAGTGCAGCTAATAGAGATTGCATTGGGAGGGAGAGGTGTACAATAATTGATAGATTAATTGCATAATTAAAATCAATAAAAGATTATCATAAAATATTTTCTTAATCAATTGGCTAACTAAACCACGAGTGCTTCATCCAAAGATGTATCTTTTAGAAATGTAATTAAATAAGTCATTAATAAAAAAATAAATAATTAATTGATTAATCAATAAATTAATTAATCGATTAAATGATGAATCAATAAATCAAAAATATCCTTTATAGTCACATTACTTGGTCATTGTCATGTCCAAATATTAGCTTCCCAGCTCAAAAGGTGCCTGAGATATTGCCCAGATGAGGAAGTAAATAAATAAATGATTAATAATGAAAATCAATAAATAATAATCATAAAAAATAAAATAATTAATCAATTCGCTAATATGAAACATAAACCACCACCATTTCATCAGAATCTGTAACTTTAAAAAAACAAAAAACATTATAGTCATTAATCGAATAATTAATCGATTAATTGATTAATTGATTAATTAATAAATCAAAAATAGCCTTTGCAGCCAAATCACCTGGTCATTGGCATGTCCAAATATCAGCTTCCTAACTCAAAAGGTGCCTGAGATAATGAATGCCCAGAAGAGAAAGTAAATTTAATTAATTAAATAAGTACTTAATTAATCGCTAATAATTAAATAACTCATCAATTGATTGATTAACCAAAAAACAAAAAATACCGTTTTTGACAAAGTACTTGCTAACGATTGTGCCGAAATTTCAGCTTCCTAGCTCAAAGTATGGCTGAGATATCGCCCAGACAACCAAGAAAACAAACAAGTACAGATACATTCAAAGTACACCGCCCCCATGCCAAATAATTAAATATCCTGCAGCGCGACATTGCCGGGGCGCCTCGAGCAGCGGCAATACCGCAGTGCAGCTCATAGAGGCTGCATTGGGTGGGAGAGGTGTACACTAATTGATTGATTAATCGTATAATTAAAATAAATAAAAGATTATCACAAAATATTTTCTTAATCAATTGGCTAATAGCATAACTAAACCACTAGTGCTTCATCCGAAGATGTATCTTTTAGAAATGTAATTAAATAAGTCATTAATAAAAAATTAAATAATTAATTGATTAATCATTAAATAATTAATCGATTAATCAATAAATAATTAATCGATTAAATGATGAATCAATAAATCAAAAATATCCTTGATAGCCACATCACTTGGTCACTGTCATGTCCAAATGTTAGCTTCCCAGCTCAAAACGTGCCTGAGATATTGGCCAAATGAGAAAGAAAATAAATATATGATTAATAATGAAAATAAATAAATAATAATCGGTAAAAAATTAAATTATGAATCAATTCGGTCACAGAACACATAAACCACCACCATTTCATCAGAATCTGTAACTGATTTTTTTTTTTTTTTTTAGTAATTAATCGAATAATTAAATAATTAATCGATTAATTGATTAATCAATAAATCAAAAATATCCTTGATAGCCACATCACTTGGTCACTCATGTCCAAATATTAGCTTCCGAGCTCAAAAGGTGCCTGAGATATTGGCCAAATGAGAAAGAAAATAAATAAATGATTAATAATGAAAATAAATAAATAATAATAATTAAAAAATTAAATTATTAATCAATTCGGTCAGAGAACACAAACCACCACCATTTCATCAGAATCTGTAACTTAAAAAAAAAAAATTTTTAGTCATTAATCGAATAATTAAATAATTAATCGATTAATTGATTAATTGACGAATTAATAAATCAAAAATAGCCTTTGCAGCCAAATCACCTTGTCATTGGCATGTCCAAATATCAGCTTCCCAATTCAAAAGGTGCCTGAGTTAATGGTCAGAAGAGAAAGGAAATTTGATTAATTAAATAAGTACTGAATTAATCGCTAATAATTAAATAACCCCTCAATTAATTGATTAATCAAAAAAAAAAAAAACGTCTTTGACAAAGGACCTGCTCACTCTTGTGCCGAAATTTCAGCTTTCTAGCTCAAAGGATGGCTGAGATATCGTCCGGACAAACAAACAAACAAGAAAGCAAGAAAACAAACAACGAGAGTGAAAACTGAGTACTCTCTTTCAGCGTGCGTCACTGCCGAGCCCCCTTCGAGTGCCCGGCAATGACGATTTGCAATGCCTGGAGACGGCATAGGAAAGGTGCGGTGTACAACAAGTACAGATACATTCAAAGTACACCGCCCCCATGCCAAATAATTAAATATCCTACAGCGCGGCATTGCCGGGGTGCCTCAGGCGCCCGGCAATACCGCAGTGCGGCAGTGCGGCTCATTGAGGCTGCATTGGAAGAGAAAGGTGTACGCTAATTGATTGATTAATTGTATAATTAAAATCAATAAAAGATTATCACAAAATATTTTCTTAATCAATTGGCTAATAGCTTAACTAAACCACGAGTGCTTCATCCGAAGATGTATCTTTTAGAAATTTAATTAAATAAGTCATTAATAAAAAATTAAATAATTAATTGATTAATAAATAAATAATTAATCGATTAATCAATAAATAATTAATCGATTAAATGATTAATAAATAAATCAAAAATATCCTTGATAGCCACATCACTTGGTCACTGTCATGTCCAAATATTAGCTTCCCAGCTCAAAAGGTGCCTGAGATATTGGCTAAAGGAGAAAGAAAATAAATAAATGATTAATAATGAAAATAAATAAATAATAATCATTAAAAAATTAAATTATTAATCAATTCGGTCACAGAACACATAAACCACCACCATTTCATCAGAATCTGTAACTGAATTTTTTTTCTTCTTTTTTTAGTAATTAATCGAATAATTAAATAATTAATCGATTAATTGATTCATCAATAAATCAAAAATATCCTTGATAGCCACATCACTTGGTCACTCATGTCCAAATATTAGCTTCTGAGCTCAAAAGGTGCCTGAGATATTGGCCAAATGAGAAAGAAAATAAATAAATGATTAATAATGAAAATAAATAAATAATAATCATAAAAAAATTAAATTATTAATCAATTCAGTCAGAGAACACATAAACCACCACCATTTCATCAGAATCTGTAACTTTAAAAAAAAAACATTTTTTGTCATTAATCGAATAATTAAATAATTAATCGATTAATTGATTAATTAATAAATCAAAAATAGCCTTTGCAGCCAAATCACCTGGTCATTGGCATGTCCAAATATCAGCTTCCTAACTCAAAAGGTGCCGGAGTTAATGGTCAGAAGAGAAAGGAAATTTGATTAATTAAATAAGTACTTAATTAATCGCTAATAATTAAATAACTCCTCAATTAATTGATTAATCAAAAAACAAAAAATACCGTTTTTGACAAAGGACTTGCTCACTGTTGTCCCGAAATTTCAGCTTCCTATCTCAAAGGATGGCTGAGATATCGCCCGGACAAACAAACAAACAAACAAGTACAGATACATTCAAAGTACACCGCCCCATGCCAAATAATTAAATATGCTGCAGTGCAGCTCATTGAGGCTGCATTGGGAGGGAGAGGTGTACACTAATTGATTGATTAATTGTATAATTAAAATCAATAAAAGATTATCACAAAATATTTTCATAATCAATTGGCTAATCGCATAACTAAACCACGAGTGCTTCATCCGAAGATGTATCTTTTAGAAATTTAATTAAATAAGTCATTTATAAAGAATTAAATAATTAATTGATTACTCAATAAATAATTAATCGATTAATCAATAAATAATTAATAGATGAAATGATTAATCAATAAATCAAAAATATCCTTGATAGCCACATCACTTGGTCACTCATGTCCAAATATTAGCTTCCCAGCTCAAAAGGTGCCTGAGATATTGGCCAAATGAGAAAGAAAATAAATAAATGATTAATAATGAAAATAAATAAATAATAATCATAAAAAAATTAAATTATTAATCAATTTGGTCAGAGAACACATAAACTACCACTATTTCATCAGAATCTGTAACTAAAAAAAAAAGGTTTTTTTTTCATTAATCAAATAATTAAATAATTAATCGATTAATTGATTAATTAATAAATCAAAAATATCCTTTGCAGCCAAATCACCTGGTCATTGGCATGTCCAAATATCAGCTTCCTAACTCAAAAGGTGCCTGAGTTAATGGTCAGAAGAGAAAGGAAATTTGATTAATTAAATAAGTACTTAATTAATCGCTAATAATTAAATAACTCCTCAATTTATTGATTAATCAAAAAAAAAATACCGTTTTTGAGAAAGGACTTGCTCACTCTTGTGCCGAAATTTCAGCTTCCTAGCTCAAAGGATGGCTGAGATATCGTCCGGACAACCAAGAAAGAAAACAAACAAACAAGAAACCAGAGTGAAAACTGAGTACTCTCTTTCAGCGTGCGTCATTGCCGAGCCCCCTTTGGTGCCCGGCAATGACGATTTGCAATGCCTGGAGATGGCATAGGAAAGGAGCGGTGTACAACAAGTACAGATACATTCAAAGTACACCGCCCCATGCCAAATAATTAAATATGCTGCAGCGCGGCATTGCCGGGGCACCTCCGGCGCCCGGCAATACCGCAGTGCAGCTCATTGAGGCTGCATTGGGAGGGAGAGGTGTACACTAATTGATTGATTAATTGTATAATTAAAATCAATAAAAGATTATCACAAAATATTTTCATAATCAATTGGCTAATCGCATAACTAAACCACGAGTGCTTCATCCGAAGATGTATCTTTTAGAAATTTAATTAAATAAGTCATTTATAAAGAATTAAATAATTAATTGATTACTCAATAAATAATTAATCGATTAATCAATAAATAATTAATAGATGAAATGATTAATCAATAAATCAAAAATATCCTTGATAGCCACATCACTTGGTCACTCATGTCCAAATATTAGCTTCCCAGCTCAAAAGGTGCCTGAGATATTGGCCAAATGAGAAAGAAAATAAATAAATGATTAATAATGAAAATAAATAAATAATAATCATAAAAAAATTAAATTATTAATCAATTTGGTCAGAGAACACATAAACTACCACTATTTCATCAGAATCTGTAACTAAAAAAAAAAGAAGTTTTTTTTTCATTAATCAAATAATTAAATAATTAATCGATTAATTGATTAATTAATAAATCAAAAATATCCTTTGCAGCCAAATCACCTGGTCATTGGCATGTCCAAATATCAGCTTCCTAACTCAAAAGGTGCCTGAGTTAATGGTCAGAAGAGAAAGGAAATTTGATTAATTAAATAAGTACTTAATTAATCGCTAATAATTAAATAACTCCTCAATTTATTGATTAATCAAAAAAAAAAATACCGTTTTTGAGAAAGGACTTGCTCACTCTTGTGCCGAAATTTCAGCTTCCTAGCTCAAAGGATGGCTGAGATATCGTCCGGACAACCAAGAAAGAAAACAAACAAGTACACAAACATTCAAAGTACACCGCCCCCATGCCAAATAATTAAATATCCTACAGAGCGGCATTGCCGGGGCGCCTCCGGCGCCCGGCAATACCGCAGTGCAGCTCATTGAGGCTGCATTGGGAGGGAGAGGTGTACACTAATTGATTGATTAATTGTATAATTAAAATCAATAAAAGATTATCACAAAATATTTTCATAATCAATTGGCTAATAGCATAACTAAACCACTAGTGCTTCATCCGAAGATGTATCTTTCAGAAATTTAATTAAATAAGTCATTAATAAAAAATTAAATAATTAATTGATTACTCAATAAATAATTAATCGATTAATCAATAAATAATTAATCGATTAAATGATTAATCAATAAATCAAAAATATCCTTGATAGCCACATCACTTGGTCACTCATGTCCAAATATTAGCTTCCCAGCTCAAAAGGTGCCTGAGATATTGGCCAAATGAGAAAGAAAATAAATAAATGATTAATAATGAAAATAAATAAATAATAATCATAAAAAAATTAAATTATTAATCAATTTGGTCAGAGAACACATAAACTACCACTATTTCATCAGAATCTGTAACTTAAAAAACAAATTTTTTTTGTCATTAATCGAATAATTAAATAATTATTCGATTAATTGATTAATTAATAAATCAAAAATATCCTTTGCAGCCAAATCACCTGGTCATTGGCATGTCCAAATGTCAGCTTCCTAACTCAAAAGGTGCCTGAGTTAATGGTCAGAAGAGAAAGGAAATTTGATTAATTAAATAAGTACTTAATTAATCGCTAATAATTAAATAACTCCTCAATTTATTGATTAATCAAAAAAAAAGAAATACCGTTTTTGACAAAAGACTTGCTCACTATTTTGCCGAAATTTCAGCTTCCTAGCTCAAAGGATGGCTGAGATATCGCCCGGACAAACAAGAAAGAAAGAAAACAAGAAAGAAAATAAATCAAAAATATCCTTGATAGCCACATCACTTGGTCACTCATGTCCAAATATTAGCTTCCCAGCTCAAAAGGTGCCTGAGATATTGGCCAAATGAGAAAGAAAATAAATAAATGATTAATAATGAAAATAAATAAATAATAATCATAAAAAAATTAAATTATTAATCAATTTGGTCAGAGAACACATAAACTACCACTATTTCATCAGAATCTGTAACTTTAAAAAAAAAAATTTTTTTGTCATTAATCGAATAATTAAATAATTAATCGATTAATTGATTAATTAATAAATCAAAAATATCCTTTGCAGCCAAATCACCTGGTCATTGGCATGTCCAAATATCAGCTTCCTAACTCAAAAGGTGCCTGAGTTAATAATGGTCAGAAGAGAAATGAAATTTAATTAATTAAATAAGTACTTAATTAAAGGCTAATAATTAAATAACTCCTCAATTAATTGATTAATCAAAAAACAAAAAATACCGTTTTTGACAAAGGACTTGCTCACTATTGTGCCGAAATTTCAGCTTCCTAGCTCAAAGGATGGCTGAGATATCGTCCGGACAACCAAGGAAACAAGAAAACAAACAAGTACACATACATTCAAAGTACACCGCCCCATGCCAAATAATTAAATATGCTGCAGCGCGGCATTGCCGGGGCGCCTCTGGCGCCCGGCAATACCGCAGTGCAGCTCATTAAGGCTGCATTGGGAGGGAGGGGTGTACACTAATTGATTGATTAATTGTATAATTAAAATCAATAAAAGATTATCACAAAATATTTTCATAATCAATTGGCTAATCGCATAACTAAACCACTAGTGCTTCATCCGAAGATGTATCTTTTAGAAATTTAATTAAATAAGTCATTTATAAAAAATTAAATAATTAATTGATTACTCAATAAATAATTAATCGATTAATCAATAAATAATTAATAGATGAAATGATTAATCAATAAATCAAAAATATCCTTGATAGCCACATCACTTGGTCACTCATGTCCAAATATTAGCTTTCCAGCTCAAAAGGTGCCTGAGATATTGGCCAAATGAGAAAGAAAATAAATAAATGATTAATAATGAAAATAAATAAATAATAATCATAAAAAAATTAAATTATTAATCAATTTGGTCAGAGAACACATAAACTACCACTATTTCATCAGAATCTGTAACTTTAAAAAAAAAAATTTTTTTGTCATTAATCGAATAATTAATCGATTAATTGATTAATTAATAAATCAAAAATATCCTTTGCAGCCAAATCACCTGGTCATTGGCATGTCCAAATATCAGCTTCCTAACTCAAAAGGTGCCTGAGTTAATAATGGTCAGAAGAGAAATGAAATTTAATTAATTAAATAAGTACTTAATTAAACGCTAATAATTAAATAACTCCTCAATTAATTGATTATTCAAAAAACAAAAAATACCGTATTTGACAAAGGACTTGCTCACTACTGTGCCGAAATTTCAGCTTCCTAGCTCAAAGGATGGCTGAGATATCGTCCGGACAACCAAGAAAGAAAACAAACAAGTACACATACATTCAAAGTACACCGCCCCATGCCAAATAATTAAATATGCTGCAGCGCGGCATTGCCGGGGCGCCTCCGGCGCCCGGCAATACCGCAGTGCAGCTCATTGAGGCTGCATTGGGAGGGAGAGGTGTACACTAATTGATTGATTAATTGTATAATTAAAATCAATAAAAGATTATCACAAAATATTTTCATAATCAATTGGCTAATCGCATAACTAAACCAGTAGTGCTTCATCCGAAGATGTATCTTTTAGAAATTTAATTAAATAAGTCATTTATAAAAAATTAAATAATTAATTGATTACTCAATAAATAATTAATCGATTAATCAATAAATACTTAATAGATGAAATGATTAATCAATAAATCAAAAATATCCTTGATAGCCACATCACTTGGTCACTCATGTCCAAATATTAGCTTCCCAGCTCAAAAGGTGCCTGAGATATTGGCCAAATGAGAAAGAAAATAAATAAATGATTAATAATGAAAATAAATAAATAATAATCATAAAAAAATTAAATTATTAATCAATTTGGTCAGAGAACACATAAACTACCACTATTTCATCAGAATCTGTAACTTAAAAAAAAAAAATTTTTTTGTCATTAATCGAATAATTAAATAATTAATCGATTAATTGATTAATTAATAAATCAAAAATATCCTTTGCAGCCAAATCACCTGGTCATTGGCATGTCCAAATATCAGCTTCCTAACTCAAAAGGTGCCTGAGTTAAATGGTCAGAAGATAAATGAAATTTAATTAATTAAATAAGTACTTAATTAAACGCTAATAATTAAATAACTCCTCAATTAATTGATTATTCAAAAAACAAAAAATACCGTATTTGACAAAGGACTTGCTCACTACTGTGCCGAAATTTCAGCTTCCTAGCTCAAAGGATGGCTGAGATATCGTCCGGACAACCAAGAAAACAAACAAACAAGAAAACAAACAAGAAAACAAACAAGTACACATACATTCAAAGTACACCGCCCCATGCCAAATAATTAAATATGCTGCAGCGCGGCATTGCCGGGGCGCCTCTGGCGCCCGGCAATACCGCAGTGCAGCTCATTAAGGCTGCATTGGGAGGGAGGGGTGTACACTAATTGATTGATTAATTGTATAATTAAAATCAATAAAAGATTATCACAAAATATTTTCATAATCAATTGGCTAATCGCATAACTAAACCACTAGTGCTTCATCCGAAGATGTATCTTTTAGAAATTTAATTAAATAAGTCATTTATAAAAAATTAAATAATTAATTGATTACTCAATAAATAATTAATCGATTAATCAATAAATAATTAATAGATGAAATGATTAATCAATAAATCAAAAATATCCTTGATAGCCACATCACTTGGTCACTCATGTCCAAATATTAGCTTTCCAGCTCAAAAGGTGCCTGAGATATTGGCCAAATGAGAAAGAAAATAAATAAATGATTAATAATGAAAATAAATAAATAATAATCATAAAAAAATTAAATTATTAATCAATTTGGTCAGAGAACACATAAACTACCACTATTTCATCAGAATCTGTAACTTTAAAAAAAAAATTTTTTTTGTCATTAATCGAATAATTAAATAATTAATCGATTAATTGATTAATTAATAAATCAAAAATATCCTTTGCAGCCAAATCACCTGGTCATTGGCATGTCCAAATATCAGCTTCCTAACTCAAAAGGTGCCTGAGTTAATAATGGTCAGAAGAGAAATGAAATTTAATTAATTAAATAAGTACTTAATTAAACGCTAATAATTAAATAACTCCTCAATTAATTGATTATTCAAAAAACAAAAAATACCGTATTTGACAAAGGACTTGCTCACTACTGTGCCGAAATTTCAGCTTCCTAGCTCAAAGGATGGCTGAGATATCGTCCGGACAAGAAAACAAACAAGAAACCAGAGTGAAAACTGAGTACTCTCTTTCAGCGTGCGTCACTGCCGAGCCCCCTTCGGTGCCCGGCAATGACGATTTGCAATGCCTGGAGGTGGCATAGGAAAGGAGCGGTGTACAACAAACAAGAAACCAGAGTGAAAACTGAGTACTCTCTTTCAGCGTGCGTCACTGCCGAGCCCCCTTCGGTGCCCAGCAATGACGATTTGCAATGCCTGGAGATGGCATAGGAAAGGAGCGGTGTACAACAAACAAACAACCAAGAAAACAAACAAACAAGAAACCAGAGTGAAAACTGAGTACTCTCTTTCAGCGTGCGTCACTGCCGAGCCCCCTTTGGTGCCCGGCAATGACGATTTGCAATGCCTGGAGATGGCATAGGAAAGGAGCGGTGTACAACAAACAAGAAACCAGAGTGAAAACTGAGTACTCTCTTTCAGCGTGCGTCACTGCCAAGCCCCCTTCGGTGCCCGGCAATGACGATTTGCAATGCCTGGAGGTGGCATAGGAAAGGAGCGGTGTACAACAAGTACACATACATTCAAAGTACACCGCCCCATGCCAAATAATTAAATATGCTGCAGCGCGGCATTGCCGGGGCACCTCCGGCGCCCGGCAATACCGCAGTGCAGCTCATTGAGGCTGCATTGGGAGGGAGAGGTGTACACTAATTGATTGATTAATTGTATAATTAAAATCAATAAAAGATTATCACAAAATATTTTCATAATCAATTGGCTAATCGCATAACTAAACCACGAGTGCTTCATCCGAAGATGTATCTTTTAGAAATTTAATTAAATAAGTCATTTATAAAGAATTAAATAATTAATTGATTACTCAATAAATAATTAATCGATTAATCAATAAATAATTAATAGATGAAACAAGTACAGATACATTCAAAGTACACCGCCCCATGCCAAATAATTAAATATGCTGCAGCGCGGCATTGCCGGGGCACCTCCGGCGCCCGGCAATACCGCAGTGCAGCTCATTGAGGCTGCATTGGGAGGGAGAGGTGTACACTAATTGATTGATTAATTGTATAATTAAAATCAATAAAAGATTATCACAAAATATTTTCATAATCAATTGGCTAATCGCATAACTAAACCACGAGTGCTTCATCCGAAGATGTATCTTTTAGAAATTTAATTAAATAAGTCATTTATAAAGAATTAAATAATTAATTGATTACTCAATAAATAATTAATCGATTAATCAATAAATAATTAATAGATGAAACAAGTACAGATACATTCAAAGTACACCGCCCCATGCCAAATAATTAAATATGCTGCAGCGCGGCATTGCCGGGGCACCTCCGGCGCCCGGCAATACCGCAGTGCAGCTCATTGAGGCTGCATTGGGAGGGAGAGGTGTACACTAATTGATTGATTAATTGTATAATTAAAATCAATAAAAGATTATCACAAAATATTTTCATAATCAATTGGCTAATCGCATAACTAAACCACGAGTGCTTCATCCGAAGATGTATCTTTTAGAAATTTAATTAAATAAGTCATTTATAAAGAATTAAATAATTAATTGATTACTCAATAAATAATTAATCGATTAATCAATAAATAATTAATAGATGAAATGATTAATCAATAAATCAAAAATATCCTTGATAGCCACATCACTTGGTCACTCATGTCCAAATATTAGCTTCCCAGCTCAAAAGGTGCCTGAGATATTGGCCAAATGAGAAAGAAAATAAATAAATGATTAATAATGAAAATAAATAAATAATAATCATAAAAAAATTAAATTATTAATCAATTTGGTCAGAGAACACATAAAGTACCACTATTTCATCAGAATCTGTAACTAAAAAAAAAAGAAGTTTTTTTTTCATTAATCAAATAATTAAATAATTAATCGATTAATTGATTAATTAATAAATCAAAAATATCCTTTGCAGCCAAATCACCTGGTCATTGGCATGTCCAAATATCAGCTTCCTAACTCAAAAGGTGCCTGAGTTAATGGTCAGAAGAGAAAGGAAATTTGATTAATTAAATAAGTACTTAATTAATCGCTAATAATTAAATAACTCCTCAATTTATTGATTAATCAAAAAAAAAAATACCGTTTTTGAGAAAGGACTTGCTCACTCTTGTGCCGAAATTTCAGCTTCCTAGCTCAAAGGATGGCTGAGATATCGTCCGGACAACCAAGAAAGAAAACAAACAAACAAGAAACCAGAGTGAAAACTGAGTACTCTCTTTCAGCGTGCGTCATTGCCGAGCCCCCTTTGGTGCCCGGCAATGACGATTTGCAATGCCTGGAGATGGCATAGGAAAGGAGCGGTGTACAACAAACAAGAAACCAGAGTGAAAACTGAGTACTCTCTTTCAGCGTGCGTCATTGCCGAGCCCCCTTTGGTGCCCGGCAATGACGATTTGCCCTGGAGATGGCATAGGAAAGGAGCGGTGTACAATGATTAATCAATAAATCAAAAATATCCTTGATAGCCACATCACTTGGTCACTCATGTCCAAATATTAGCTTCCCAGCTCAAAAGGTGCCTGAGATATTGGCCAAATGAGAAAGAAAATAAATAAATGATTAATAATGAAAATAAATAAATAATAATCATAAAAAAATTAAATTATTAATCAATTTGGTCAGAGAACACATAAACTACCACTATTTCATCAGAATCTGTAACTAAAAAAAAAAGAAGTTTTTTTTTCATTAATCAAATAATTAAATAATTAATCGATTAATTGATTAATTAATAAATCAAAAATATCCTTTGCAGCCAAATCACCTGGTCATTGGCATGTCCAAATATCAGCTTCCTAACTCAAAAGGTGCCTGAGTTAATGGTCAGAAGAGAAAGGAAATTTGATTAATTAAATAAGTACTTAATTAATCGCTAATAATTAAATAACTCCTCAATTTATTGATTAATCAAAAAAAAAATACCGTTTTTGAGAAAGGACTTGCTCACTCTTGTGCCGAAATTTCAGCTTCCTAGCTCAAAGGATGGCTGAGATATCGTCCGGACAACCAAGAAAGAAAACAAACAAGTACACATACATTCAAAGTACACCGCCCCATGCCAAATAATTAAATATGCTGCAGCGCGGCATTGCCGGGGCGCCTCAGGCGCCCGGCAATACCGCAGTGCAGCTCATTAAGGCTGCATTGGGAGGGAGAGGTGTACACTAATTGATTGATTAATTGTATAATTAAAATCAATAAAAGATTATCACAAAATATTTTCATAATCAATTGGCTAATCGCATAACTAAACCACTAGTGCTTCATCCGAAGATGTATCTTTTAGAAATTTAATTAAATAAGTCATTTATAAAAAATTAAATAATTAATTGATTACTCAATAAATAATTAATCGATTAATCAATAAATAATTAATAGATGAAATGATTAATCAATAAATCAAAAATATCCTTGATAGCCACATCACTTGGTCACTTATGTCCAAATATTAGCTTCCCAGCTCAAAAGGTGCCTGAGATATTGGCCAAATGAGAAAGAAAATAAATAAATGATTAATAATGAAAATAAATAAATAATAATCATAAAAAAATTAAATTGGTAATCAATTTGGTCAGAGAACACATAAACTACCACTATTTCATCAGAATCTGTAACTTAAAAAAAAAAATTTTTTGGGTCATTAATCGAATAATTAAATAATTAATCGATTAATTGATTAATTAATAAATCAAAAATATCCTTTGCAGCCAAATCACCTGGTCATTGGCATGTCCAAATATCAGCTTCCTAACTCAAAAGGTGCCTGAGTTAATAATGGTCAGAAGAGAAATGAAATTTAATTAATTAAATAAGTACTTAATTAAACGCTAATAATTAAATAACTCCTCAATTAATTGATTATTCAAAAAACAAAAAATACCGTATTTGACAAAGGACTTGCTCACGACTGTGCCGAAATTTCAGCTTCCTAGCTCAAAGGATGGCTGAGATATCGTCCGGACAACCAAGAAAGAAAACAAGTACACATACATTCAAAGTACACCGCCCCATGCCAAATAATTAAATATGCTGCAGCGCGGCATTGCCGGGGCGCCTAAGGCGCCCGGCAATACCGCAGTGCAGCTCATTGAGGCTGCATTGGGAGGGAGAGGTGTACACTAATTGATTGATTAATTGTATAATTAAAATCAATAAAAGATTATCACAAAATATTTTCATAATCAATTGGCTAATCGCATAACTAAACCAGTAGTGCTTCATCCGAAGATGTATCTTTTAGAAATTTAATTAAATAAGTCATTTATAAAAAATTAAATAATTAATTGATTACTCAATAAATAATTAATCGATTAATCAATAAATACTTAATAGATGAAATGATTAATCAATAAATCAAAAATATCCTTGATAGCCACATCACTTGGTCACTCATGTCCAAATATTAGCTTCCCAGCTCAAAAGGTGCCTGAGATATTGGCCAAATGAGAAAGAAAATAAATAAATGATTAATAATGAAAATAAATAAATAATAATCATAAAAAAATTAAATTATTAATCAATTTGGTCAGAGAACACATAAACTACCACTATTTCATCAGAATCTGTAACTTAAAAAAAAAAAATTTTTTTGTCATTAATCGAATAATTAAATAATTAATCGATTAATTGATTAATTAATAAATCAAAAATATCCTTTGCAGCCAAATCACCTGGTCATTGGCATGTCCAAATATCAGCTTCCTAACTCAAAAGGTGCCTGAGTTAATAATGGTCAGAAGATAAATGAAATTTAATTAATTAAATAAGTACTTAATTAAACGCTAATAATTAAATAACTCCTCAATTAATTGATTATTCAAAAAACAAAAAATACCGTATTTGACAAAGGACTTGCTCACTACTGTGCCGAAATTTCAGCTTCCTAGCTCAAAGGATGGCTGAGATATCGTCCGGACAACCAAGAAAGAAAACAAACAAACAAGAAAACAAACAAGTACAAATACATTCAAAGTACACCGCCCCATGCCAAATAATTGAATATGCTGCAGCGCGGCATTGCCGGGGCGCCTCCGGCGCCCGGCAATACCGCAGTGCAGCTCATTGAGGCTGCATTGGGAGTGAAAGGTGTACACTAATTGATTGATTAATTGTATAATTAAAATCAATAAAAGATTATCACAAAATATTTTCATAATCAATTGGCTAATCGCATAACTAAACCACTAGTGCTTCATCCGAAGATGTATCTTTTAGAAATTTAATTAAATAAGTCATTTATAAAAAATTAAATAATTAATTGATTACTCAATAAATAATTAATCGATTAATCAATAAATACTTAATAGATGAAATGATTAATCAATAAATCAAAAATATCCTTGATAGCCACATCACTTGGTCACTCATGTCCAAATATTAGCTTCCCAGCTCAAAAGGTGCCTGAGATATTGGCCAAATGAGAAAGAAAATAAATAAATGATTAATAATGAAAATAAATAAATAATAATCATAAAAAAATTAAATTATTAATCAATTTGGTCAGAGAACACATAAACTACCACTATTTCATCAGAATCTGTAACTTTAAAAAAAAATTTTTTTTTGTCATTAATCGAATAATTAAATAATTAATCGATTAATTGATTAATTAATAAATCAAAAATATCCTTTGCAGCCAAATCACCTGGTCATTGGCATGTCCAAATATCAGCTTCCTAACTCAAAAGGTGCCTGAGTTAATAATGGTCAGAAGAGAAATGAAATTTAATTAATTAAATAAGTACTTAATTAAACGCTAATAATTAAATAACTCCTCAATTAATTGATTATTCAAAAAACAAAAAATACCGTATTTGACAAAGGACTTGCTCACTACTGTGCCGAAATTTAAGCTTCCTAGCTCAAAGGATGGCTGAGATATCGTCCGGACAACCAAGAAAACAAACAAACAAGCAAGAAAACAAACAAGAAAACAAACAAGTACAAATACATTCAAAGTACACCGCCCCATGCCAAATAATTAAATATGCTGCAGCGCGGCATTGCCGGGGCGCCTCTGGCGCCCGGCAATACCGCAGTGCAGCTCATTGAGGCTGCATTGGGAGGGAGAGGTGTACACTAATTGATTGATTAATTGTATAATTAAAATCAATAAAAGATTATCACAAAATATTTTCATAATCAATTGGCTAATCGCATAACTAAACCACTAGTGCTTCATCCGAAGATGTATCTTTTAGAAATTTAATTAAATAAGTCATTTATAAAAAATTAAATAATTAATTGATTACTCAATAAATAATTAATCGATTAATCAATAAATAATTAATAGATGAAATGATTAATCAATAAATCAAAAATATCCTTGATAGCCACATCACTTGGTCACTCATGTCCAAATATTAGCTTCCCAGCTCAAAAGGTGCCTGAGATATTGGCCAAATGAGAAAGAAAATAAATAAATGATTAATAATGAAAATAAATAAATAATAATCATAAAAAAATTAAATTATTAATCAATTTGGTCAGAGAACACATAAACTACCACTATTTCATCAGAATCTGTAACTTTAAAAAAAAAATTTTTTTTGTCATTAATCGAATAATTAAATAATTAATCGATTAATTGATTAATTAATAAATCAAAAATATCCTTTGCAGCCAAATCACCTGGTCATAGGCATGTCCAAATATCAGCTTCCTAACTCAAAAGGTGCCTGAGTTAATAATGGTCAGAAGAGAAATGAAATTTAATTAATTAAATAAGTACTTAATTAAACGCTAATAATTAAATAACTCCTCAATTAATTGATTATTCAAAAAACAAAAAATACCGTATTTGACAAAGGACTTGCTCACTACTGTGCCGAAATTTCAGCTTCCTAGCTCAAAGGATGGCTGAGATATCGCCCGGACAACCAAGAAAACAAGAAAGAAAACAAACAAGAAAACAAACAAGTACACATACATTCAAAGTACACCGCCCCATGCCAAATAATTAAATATGCTGCAGCGCGGCATTGCCGGGGCGCCTCCGGCGCCCGGCAATACCGCAGTGCAGCTCATTGAGGCTGCATTGGGAGGGAGAGGTGTACACTAATTGATTGATTAATTGTATAATTAAAATCAATAAAAGATTATCACAAAATATTTTCATAATCAATTGGCTAATCGCATAACTAAACCACTAGTGCTTCATCCGAAGATGTATCTTTTAGAAATTTAATTAAATAAGTCATTTATAAAAAATTAAATAATTAATTGATTACTCAATAAATAATTAATCGATTAATCAATAAATACTTAATAGATGAAATGATTAATCAATAAATCAAAAATATCCTTGATAGCCACATCACTTGGTCACTCATGTCCAAATATTAGCTTCCCAGCTCAAAAGGTGCCTGAGATATTGGCCAAATGAGAAAGAAAATAAATAAATGATTAATAATGAAAATAAATAAATAATAATCATAAAAAAATTAAATTATTAATCAATTTGGTCAGAGAACACATAAACTACCACTATTTCATCAGAATCTGTAACTTAAAAAAAAAAATTTTTTTTGTCATTAATCGAATAATTAAATAATTAATCGATTAATTGATTAATTAATAAATCAAAAATATCCTTTGCAGCCAAATCACCTGGTCATTGGCATGTCCAAATATCAGCTTCCTAACTCAAAAGGTGCCTGAGTTAATAATGGTCAGAAGATAAATGAAATGTAATTAATTAAATAAGTACTTAATTAAACGCTAATAATTAAATAACTCCTCAATTAATTGATTATTCAAAAAACAAAAAATACCGTATTTGACAAAGGACTTGCTCACTACTGTGCCGAAATTTCAGCTTCCTAGCTCAAAGGATGGCTGAGATATCGTCCGGACAAGAAAACAAACAAGAAACCAGAGTGAAAACTGAGTACTCTCTTTCAGCGTGCGTCACTGCCGAGCCCCCTTCGGTGCCCGGCAATGACGATTTGCAATGCCTGGAGGTGGCATAGGAAAGGAGCGGTGTACAACAAGAAACCAGAGTGAAAACTGAGTACTCTCTTTCAGCGTGCGTCACTGCCGAGCCCCCTTCGGTGCCCGGCAATGACGATTTGCAATGCCTGGAGGTGGCATAGGAAAGGAGCGGTGTACAACAAGAAACCAGAGTGAAAACTGAGTACTCTCTTTCAGCGTGCGTCACTGCCGAGCCCCCTTTGGTGCCCGGCAATGACGATTTGCAATGCCTGGAGATGGCATAGGAAAGGAGCGGTGTACAACAAGAAACCAGAGTGAAAACTGAGTACTCTCTTTCAGCGTGCGTCACTGCCGAGCCCCCTTCGGTGCCCGGCAATGACGATTTGCAATGCCTGGAGATGGCATAGGAAAGGAGCGGTGTACAACAAACAAGTACACATACATTCAAAGTACACCGCCCCATGCCAAATAATTAAATATGCTGCAGCGCGGCATTGCCGGGGCGCCTCCGGCGCCCGGCAATACCGCAGAGCAGCTCATTGAGGCTGCATTGGGAGGGAGAGGTGTACACTAATTGATTGATTAATTGTATAATTAAAATCAATAAAAGATTATCACAAAATATTTTCATAATCAATTGGCTAATCGCATAACTAAACCAGTAGTGCTTCATCCGAAGATGTATCTTTTAGAAATTTAATTAAATAAGTCATTTATAAAAAATTAAATAATTAATTGATTACTCAATAAATAATTAATCGATTAATCAATAAATACTTAATAGATGAAATGATTAATCAATAAATCAAAAATATCCTTGATAGCCACATCACTTGGTCACTCATGTCCAAATATTAGCTTCCCAGCTCAAAAGGTGCCTGAGATATTGGCCAAATGAGAAAGAAAATAAATAAATGATTAATAATGAAAATAAATAAATAATAATCATAAAAAAATTAAATTATTAATCAATTTGGTCAGAGAACACATAAACTACCACTATTTCATCAGAATCTGTAACTTTAAAAAAAAAAATTTTTTTGTCATTAATCGAATAATTAAATAATTAATCGATTAATTGATTAATTAATAAATCAAAAATATCCTTTGCAGCCAAATCACCTGGTCATTGGCATGTCCAAATATCAGCTTCCTAACTCAAAAGGTGCCTGAGTTAATAATGGTCAGAAGAGAAATGAAATTTAATTAATTAAATAAGTACTTAATTAAACGCTAATAATTAAATAACTCCTCAATTAATTGATTATTCAAAAAACAAAAAATACCGTATTTGACAAAGGACTTGCTCACAACTGTGCCGAAATTTCAGCTTCCTAGCTCAAAGGATGGCTGAGATATCGTCCGGACAACCAAGAAAGAAAACAAACAAGAAAACAACCAAGAAAACAAACAAACAAGAAACCAGAGTGAAAACTGAGTACTCTCTTTCAGCGTGCGTCACTGCCGAGCCCCCTTCGGTGCCCAGCAATGACGATTTGCAATGCCTGGAGATGGCATAGGAAAGGAGCGGTGTACAACAAACAAGAAACCAGAGTGAAAACTGAGTACTCTCTTTCAGCGTGCGTCACTGCCGAGCCCCCTTTGGTGCCCGGCAATGACGATTTGCAATGCCTGGAGATGGCATAGGAAAGGAGCGGTGTACAACAAACAAGAAACCAGAGTGAAAACTGAGTACTCTCTTTCAGCGTGCGTCATTGCCGAGCCCCCTTTGGTGCCCGGCAATGACGATTTGCAATGCCTGGAGATGGCATAGGAAAGGAGCGGTGTACAACAAGTACAGATACATTCAAAGTACACCGCCCCATGCCAAATAATTAAATATGCTGCAGCGCGGCATTGCCGGGGCACCTCCGGCGCCCGGCAATACCGCAGTGCAGCTCATTGAGGCTGCATTGGGAGGGAGAGGTGTACACTAATTGATTGATTAATTGTATAATTAAAATCAATAAAAGATTATCACAAAATATTTTCATAATCAATTGGCTAATCGCATAACTAAACCACGAGTGCTTCATCCGAAGATGTATCTTTTAGAAATTTAATTAAATAAGTCATTTATAAAGAATTAAATAATTAATTGATTACTCAATAAATAATTAATCGATTAATCAATAAATAATTAATAGATGAAATGATTAATCAATAAATCAAAAATATCCTTGATAGCCACATCACTTGGTCACTCATGTCCAAATATTAGCTTCCCAGCTCAAAAGGTGCCTGAGATATTGGCCAAATGAGAAAGAAAATAAATAAATGATTAATAATGAAAATAAATAAATAATAATCATAAAAAAATTAAATTATTAATCAATTTGGTCAGAGAACACATAAACTACCACTATTTCATCAGAATCTGTAACTAAAAAAAAAAGAAGTTTTTTTTTCATTAATCAAATAATTAAATAATTAATCGATTAATTGATTAATTAATAAATCAAAAATATCCTTTGCAGCCAAATCACCTGGTCATTGGCATGTCCAAATATCAGCTTCCTAACTCAAAAGGTGCCTGAGTTAATGGTCAGAAGAGAAAGGAAATTTGATTAATTAAATAAGTACTTAATTAATCGCTAATAATTAAATAACTCCTCAATTTATTGATTAATCAAAAAAAAAAATACCGTTTTTGAGAAAGGACTTGCTCACTCTTGTGCCGAAATTTCAGCTTCCTAGCTCAAAGGATGGCTGAGATATCGTCCGGACAACCAAGAAAGAAAACAAACAAGTACAAATACATTCAAAGTACACCGCCCCATGCCAAATAATTAAATATGCTGCAGCGCGGCATTGCCGGGGCGCCTCCGGCGCCCGGCAATACCGCAGTGCAGCTCATTGAGGCTGCATTGGGAGGGAGAGGTGTACACTAATTGATTGATTAATTGTATAATTAAAATCAATAAAAGATTATCACAAAGTATTTTCATAATCAATTGGCTAATCGCATAACTAAACCAGTAGTGCTTCATCCGAAGATGTATCTTTTAGAAATTTAATTAAATAAGTCATTTATAAAAAATTAAATAATTAATTGATTACTCAATAAATAATTAATCGATTAATCAATAAATACTTAATAGATGAAATGATTAATCAATAAATCAAAAATATCCTTGATAGCCACATCACTTGGTCACTCATGTCCAAATATTAGCTTCCCAGCTCAAAAGGTGCCTGAGATATTGGCCAAATGAGAAAGAAAATAAATAAATGATTAATAATGAAAATAAATAAATAATAATCATAAAAAAATTAAATTATTAATCAATTTGGTCAGAGAACACATAAACTACCACTATTTCATCAGAATCTGTAACTTTAAAAAAAAAAATTTTTTTGTCATTAATCGAATAATTAAATAATTAATCGATTAATTGATTAATTAATAAATCAAAAATATCCTTTGCAGCCAAATCACCTGGTCATTGGCATGTCCAAATATCAGCTTCCTAACTCAAAAGGTGCCTGAGTTAATAATGGTCAGAAGAGAAATGAAATTTAATTAATTAAATAAGTACTTAATTAAACGCTAATAATTAAATAACTCCTCAATTAATTGATTATTCAAAAAACAAAAAATACCGTATTTGACAAAGGACTTGCTCACTACTGTGCCGAAATTTCAGCTTCCTAGCTCAAAGGATGGCTGAGATATCGTCCGGACAACCAAGAAAGAAAACAAACAAGTACAAATACATTCAAAGTACACCGCCCCATGCCAAATAATTAAATATGCTGCAGCGCGGCATTGCCGGGGCGCCTCCGGCGCCCGGCAATACCGCAGTGCAGCTCATTGAGGCTGCATTGGGAGGGAGAGGTGTACACTAATTGATTGATTAATTGTATAATTAAAATCAATAAAAGATTATCACAAAATATTTTCATAATCAATTGGCTAATCGCATAACTAAACCAGTAGTGCTTCATCCGAAGATGTATCTTTTAGAAATTTAATTAAATAAGTCATTTATAAAAAATTAAATAATTAATTGATTACTCAATAAATAATTAATCGATTAATCAATAAATACTTAATAGATGAAATGATTAATCAATAAATCAAAAATATCCTTGATAGCCACATCACTTGGTCACTCATGTCCAAATATTAGCTTCCCAGCTCAAAAGGTGCCTGAGATATTGGCCAAATGAGAAAGAAAATAAATAAATGATTAATAATGAAAATAAATAAATAATAATCATAAAAAAATTAAATTATTAATCAATTTGGTCAGAGAACACATAAACTACCACTATTTCATCAGAATCTGTAACTTAAAAAAAAAAAAATTTTTTGTCATTAATCGAATAATTAAATAATTAATCGATTAATTGATTAATTAATAAATCAAAAATATCCTTTGCAGCCAAATCACCTGGTCATTGGCATGTCCAAATATCAGCTTCCTAACTCAAAAGGTGCCTGAGTTAATAATGGTCAGAAGATAAATGAAATTTAATTAATTAAATAAGTACTTAATTAAACGCTAATAATTAAATAACTCCTCAATTAATTGATTATTCAAAAAACAAAAAATACCGTATTTGACAAAGGACTTGCTCACTACTGTGCCGAAATTTCAGCTTCCTAGCTCAAAGGATGGCTGAGATATCGTCCGGACAACCAAGAAAGAAAGAAAACAAGTACAAATACATTCAAAGTACACCGCCCCATGCCAAATAATTAAATATGCTGCAGCGCGGCATTGCCGGGGCGCCTCCGGCGCCCGGCAATACCGCAGTGCAGCTCATTAAGGCTGCATTGGGAGGGAGAGGAGTACAATAATTGATTGATTAATTGTGAAATTTAAATATATAAATGATCATAAAATATTTTCATAATCAATTGGCTAATAGCATACCTAAAGCACTAGTGCTTCATCCGAAGATGTATCTTTTAGAAATTTAATTAAATAAGTCATTTATAAAAAATTAAATAATTAATTGATTACTCAATAAATAATTAATCGATTAATCAATAAATAATTAATAGATGAAATGATTAATCAATAAATCAAAAATATCCTTGATAGCCACATCACTTGGTCACTCATGTCCAAATATTAGCTTCCCAGCTCAAAAGGTGCCTGAGATATTGGCCAAATGAGAAAGAAAATAAATAAATGATTAATAATGAAAATAAATAAATAATAATCATAAAAAAATTAAATTATTAATCAATTTGGTCAGAGAACACATAAACTACCACTATTTCATCAGAATCTGTAACTTAAAAAAAAAAATTTTTTTTGTCATTAATCGAATAATTAAATAATTAATCGATTAATTGATTAATTAATAAATCAAAAATATCCTTTGCAGCCAAATCACCTGGTCATTGGCATGTCCAAATATCAGCTTCCTAACTCAAAAGGTGCCTGAGTTAATAATGGTCAGAAGATAAATGAAATTTAATTAATTAAATAAGTACTTAATTAAACGCTAATAATTAAATAACTCCTCAATTAATTGATTATTCAAAAAACAAAAAATACCGTATTTGACAAAGGACTTGCTCACTACTGTGCCGAAATTTCAGCTTCCGAGCTCAAAGGATGGCTGAGATATCGTCCGGACAACCAAGAAAGAAAGAAAACAAGAAAACAACCAGAGTGAAAACTGAGTACTCTCTTTCAGCGTGCGTCACTGCCGAGCCCCCTTCGGTGCCCAGCAATGACGATTTGCAATGCCTGGAGATGGCATAGGAAAGGTGCGGTGTACAACAAGAAAACAACCAGAGTGAAAACTGAGTACTCTCTTTCAGCGTGCGTCACTGCCGAGCCCCCTTCGGTGCCCAGCAATGACGATTTGCAATGCCTGGAGATGGCATAGGAAAGGTGCGGTGTACAACAAGTACACATACATTCAAAGTACACCGCCCCATGCCAAATAATTAAATATGCTGCAGCGCGGCATTGCCGGGGCGCCTCCGGCGCCCGGCAATACCGCAGTGCAGCTCATTGAGGCTGCATTGGGAGGGAGAGGTGTACACTAATTGATTGATTAATTGTATAATTAAAATCAATAAAAGATTATCACAAAATATTTTCATAATCAATTGGCTAATCGCATAACTAAACCAGTAGTGCTTCATCCGAAGATGTATCTTTTAGAAATTTAATTAAATAAGTCATTTATAAAAAATTAAATAATTAATTGATTACTCAATAAATAATTAATCGATTAATCAATAAATACTTAATAGATGAAATGATTAATCAATAAATCAAAAATATCCTTGATAGCCACATCACTTGGTCACTCATGTCCAAATATTAGCTTCCCAGCTCAAAAGGTGCCTGAGATATTGGCCAAATGAGAAAGAAAATAAATAAATGATTAATAATGAAAATAAATAAATAATAATCATAAAAAAATTAAATTATTAATCAATTTGGTCAGAGAACACATAAACTACCACTATTTCATCAGAATCTGTAACTTAAAAAAAAAAAATTTTTTTGTCATTAATCGAATAATTAAATAATTAATCGATTAATTGATTAATTAATAAATCAAAAATATCCTTTGCAGCCAAATCACCTGGTCATTGGCATGTCCAAATATCAGCTTCCTAACTCAAAAGGTGCCTGAGTTAATAATGGTCAGAAGATAAATGAAATTTAATTAATTAAATAAGTACTTAATTAAACGCTAATAATTAAATAACTCCTCAATTAATTGATTATTCAAAAAACAAAAAATACCGTATTTGACAAAGGACTTGCTCACTACTGTGCCGAAATTTCAGCTTCCTAGCTCAAAGGATGGCTGAGATATCGTCCGGACAACCAAGAAAGAAAGAAAACAAGAAAACAACCAGAGTGAAAACTGAGTACTCTCTTTCAGCGTGCGTCACTGCCGAGCCCCCTTCGGTGCCCAGCAATGACGATTTGCAATGCCTGGAGATGGCATAGGAAAGGTGCGGTGTACAACAAGTACACATACATTCAAAGTACACCGCCCCATGCCAAATAATTAAATATGCTGCAGCGCGGCATTGCCGGGGCGCCTCCGGCGCCCGGCAATACCGCAGTGCAGCTCATTAAGGCTGCATTGGGAGGGAGAGGTGTACACTAATTGATTGATTAATTGTATAATTAAAATCAATAAAAGATTATCACAAAATATTTTCATAATCAATTGGCTAATCGCATAACTAAACCACTAGTGCTTCATCCGAAGATGTATCTTTTAGAAATTTAATTAAATAAGTCATTTATAAAAAATTAAATAATTAATTGATTACTCAATAAATAATTAATCGATTAATCAATAAATAATTAATAGATGAAATGATTAATCAATAAATCAAAAATATCCTTGATAGCCACATCACTTGGTCACTTATGTCCAAATATTAGCTTCCCAGCTCAAAAGGTGCCTGAGATATTGGCCAAATGAGAAAGAAAATAAATAAATGATTAATAATGAAAATAAATAAATAATAATCATAAAAAAATTAAATTGGTAATCAATTTGGTCAGAGAACACATAAACTACCACTATTTCATCAGAATCTGTAACTTAAAAAAAATATTTTTTGGGTCATTAATCGAATAATTAAATAATTAATCGATTAATTGATTAATTAATAAATCAAAAATATCCTTTGCAGCCAAATCACCTGGTCATTGGCATGTCCAAATATCAGCTTCCTAACTCAAAAGGTGCCTGAGTTAATAATGGTCAGAAGAGAAATGAAATTTAATTAATTAAATAAGTACTTAATTAAACGCTAATAATTAAATAACTCCTCAATTAATTGATTATTCAAAAAACAAAAAATACCGTATTTGACAAAGGACTTGCTCACGACTGTGCCGAAATTTCAGCTTCCTAGCTCAAAGGATGGCTGAGATATCGTCCGGACAACCAAGAAAGAAAACAAACAAGTACACATACATTCAAAGTACACCGCCCCATGCCAAATAATTAAATATGCTGCAGCGCGGCATTGCCGGGGCGCCTCCGGCGCCCGGCAATACCGCAGTGCAGCTCATTGAGGCTGCATTGGGAGGGAGAGGTGTACACTAATTGATTGATTAATTGTATAATTAAAATCAATAAAAGATTATCACAAAATATTTTCATAATCAATTGGCTAATCGCATAACTAAACCACTAGTGCTTCATCCGAAGATGTATCTTTTAGAAATTTAATTAAATAAGTCATTTATAAAAAATTAAATAATTAATTGATTACTCAATAAATAATTAATCGATTAATCAATAAATAATTAATAGATGAAATGATTAATCAATAAATCAAAAATATCCTTGATAGCCACATCACTTGGTCACTCATGTCCAAATATTAGCTTCCCAGCTCAAAAGGTGCCTGAGATATTGGCCAAATGAGAAAGAAAATAAATAAATGATTAATAATGAAAATAAATAAATAATAATCATAAAAAAATTAAATTATTAATCAATTTGGTCAGAGAACACATAAACTACCACTATTTCTTCAGAATCTGTAACTTAAAAAAAAAAAATTTTTGGTCATTAATCGAATAATTAAATAATTAATCGATTAATTGATTAATCAATAAATCAAAAATATCCTTTGCAGCCAAATCACCTGGTCATTGGCATGTCCAAATATCAGCTTCCTAACTCAAAAGGTGCCTGAGTTAATGGTCAGAAGAGAAAGGAAATTTGATTAATTAAATAAGTACTTAATTAATCGCTAATAATTAAATAACTCCTCAATTTATTGATTAATCAAAAAAAAAAATACCGTTTTTGACAAAGGACTTGCTCACTCTTGTGCCGAAATTTCAGCTTCCTAGCTCAAAGGATGGCTGAGATATCGTCCGGACAACCAAGAAAGAAAACAAACAAGAAAGAAAACAAACAAGAAACCAAGAAACCAGAGTGAAAACTGAGTACTCTCTTTCAGCGTGCGTCACTGCCGAGCCCCCTTTGGTGCCCGGCAATGACGATTTGCAATGCCTGGAGATGGCATAGGAAAGGAGCGGTGTACAACAAGTACACATACATTCAAAGTACACCGCCCAATGCCAAATAATTAAATATGCTGCAGCGCGGCATTGCCGGGGTGCCTCCGGCACCCGGCAATACCGCAGTGCAGCTCATTGAGGCTGCATTGGGAGGGAGAGGTGTACACTAATTGATTGATTAATTGTATAATTAAAATCAATAAAAGATTATCACAAAATATTTTCATAATCAATTGGCTAATAGCATACCTAAAGCACTAGTGCTTCATCCGAAGATGTATCTTTTAGAAATTTAATTAAATAAGTCATTTATAAAAAATTAAATAATTAATTGAGTACTCAAATTGAGTACTCAAATAATTAATCGATTAATCAATAAATAATTAATAGGTGAAATGATTAATCAATAAATCAAAAATATCCTTGGTAGCCACATCACTTGGTCACTCATGTCCAAATATTAGCTTCCCAGCTCAAAAGGTGCCTGAGATATTGGCCAAATGAGAAAGAAAATAAATAAATGATTAATAATGAAAATAAATAAATAATAATCATAAAAAAATTAAATTATTAATCAATTTGGTCAGAGAACACATAAACTATCACTATTTCATCAGAATCTGTAACTTAAAAAAAAAATTTTTTTTTGTCATTAATCGAATAATTAAATAATTAATCGATTAATTGATTAATTAATAAATCAAAAATACCTTTTGCAGCCAAATCACCTGGTCATTGGCATGTCCAAATGTCAGCTTCCTAACTCAAAAGGTGCCTGAGTTAATGGTCAGAAGGGAAAGGAAATTTGATTAATTAAATAAGTACTTAATTAATCGCTAATAATTAAATAACTCCTCAATTTATTGATTAATCAAAAAACAAAAAATACCGTTTTTGACAAAGGACTTGCTCACTATTGTGCCGAAATTTCAGCTTCCTAGCTCAAAGGATGGCTGAGATATCGTCCGGACAACCAAGGAAACAAGAAAACAAACAAGTACAAATACATTCAAAGTACACCGCCCCATGCCAAATAATTAAATATGCTGCAGCGCGGCATTGCCGGGGCGCCTCCGGCGCCCGGCAATACCGCAGTGCAGCTCATTGAGGCTGCATTGGGAGGGAGAGGTGTACACTAATTGATTGATTAATTGTATAATTAAAATCAATAAAAGATTATCACAAAGTATTTTCATAATCAATTGGCTAATCGCATAACTAAACCAGTAGTGCTTCATCCGAAGATGTATCTTTTAGAAATTTAATTAAATAAGTCATTTATAAAAAATTAAATAATTAATTGATTACTCAATAAATAATTAATCGATTAATCAATAAATACTTAATAGATGAAATGATTAATCAATAAATCAAAAATATCCTTGATAGCCACATCACTTGGTCACTCATGTCCAAATATTAGCTTCCCAGCTCAAAAGGTGCCTGAGATATTGGCCAAATGAGAAAGAAAATAAATAAATGATTAATAATGAAAATAAATAAATAATAATCATAAAAAAATTAAATTATTAATCAATTTGGTCAGAGAACACATAAACTACCACTATTTCATCAGAATCTGTAACTTAAAAAAAAAAAATTTTTTTGTCATTAATCGAATAATTAAATAATTAATCGATTAATTGATTAATTAATAAATCAAAAATATCCTTTGCAGCCAAATCACCTGGTCATTGGCATGTCCAAATATCAGCTTCCTAACTCAAAAGGTGCCTGAGTTAATAATGGTCAGAAGAGAAATGAAATTTAATTAATTAAATAAGTACTTAATTAAACGCTAATAATTAAATAACTCCTCAATTAATTGATTATTCAAAAAACAAAAAATACCGTATTTGACAAAGGACTTGCTCACTACTGTGCCGAAATTTCAGCTTCCTAGCTCAAAGGATGGCTGAGATATCGTCCGGACAACCAAGAAAACAAACAAGAAACCAGAGTGAAAACTGAGTACTCTCTTTCAGCGTGCGTCACTGCCGAGCCCCCTTCGGTGCCCGGCAATGACGATTTGCAATGCCTGGAGGTGGCATAGGAAAGGAGCGGTGTACAACAAACAAGAAACCAGAGTGAAAACTGAGTACTCTCTTTCAGCGTGCGTCACTGCCGAGCCCCCTTTGGTGCCCGGCAATGACGATTTGCAATGCCTGGAGATGGCATAGGAAAGGAGCGGTGTACAACAAACAAGAAACCAGAGTGAAAACTGAGTACTCTCTTTCAGCGTGCGTCACTGCCGAGCCCCCTTTGGTGCCCGGCAATGACGATTTGCAATGCCTGGAGATGGCATAGGAAAGGAGCGGTGTACAACAAACAAGAAACCAGAGTGAAAACTGAGTACTCTCTTTCAGCGTGCGTCATTGCCGAGCCCCCTTTGGTGCCCGGCAATGACGATTTGCAATGCCTGGAGATGGCATAGGAAAGGAGCGGTGTACAACAAACAAGAAACCAGAGTGAAAACTGAGTACTCTCTTTCAGCGTGCGTCATTGCCGAGCCCCCTTTGGTGCCCGGCAATGACGATTTGCAATGCCTGGAGATGGCATAGGAAAGGAGCGGTGTACAACAAGAAAGCAAGAAAACAAACAACCAGAGTGAAAACTGGGTACTCTCTTTCAGCGTGCGTCACTGCCGAAGCCCCTTCGGTGCCCAGCAATGACGATTTGCAATGCCTGGAGATGGCATAGGAAAGGAGCGGTGTACAATAGGCGATCAATCGTCAAAGCAAGAAACGCGGCGCTGGAACCTTACCGGCAGCACTGCTGCAGCGGAGCCAAGATGGACAGCTCATCGTGTGAGTGTTTCCCAAAGCTGCACATGGCGACACATCCCATCAGTGCACTCAGCCAGCAACGGAAGCAACTTACTATTTCTACTAGTTCCTGGGCTAAGAGTTATGGATGAATCCTTTGGGCATTCCTGAGTCAAACACATTTTGTATCTTGTCAATCAGCTGTCCACGCAGCGAATATAGGCTGATCAAAAAGAAATGCAACCCATGCATATGTCATATCACAGCTCGGTTGCATTTCTTTTTGAACTCCCTGTAAAATAACTGGTACTATATACGGCAAAAATAACAGGCTTCTTCATGTTTACCATCCGTCTATTGGCAATCGGGAGGGGAATTAACGTGGCACGAGTGAAACAACTTTGAGTAGATAACATGAATTGGTACACGTGTGGTCATTTGGCAAAGCATTTGAAACAAGAGGGAGAATTGTTTTGCAATACATGTCCCCCACTGGTCCCAATGAATGTTCTTGTTCCAAGCACTCAGCAATTGCGAGGCATATAGAATAGCACAAATTGTTTTAGGTATGCAAAGCTACAGAATAAGGTGCAGTTTCTGTAACTTATCACAATAAAGCCATGTATCAAGATTCAGTTAAATACGGTAAAGGGTAAGGGGAGAAAGTAAAGAAAACTGACCCATGTATAACATGTGATATTTGCCAAGTCCAAAAAGGCAAAAGTCCATGAAAAATTGACAAAACATCCCGAAACTCCGCTCTTCTAAAATGATTAATGAATGAATGAATAAATACTTCTAAAACGTGTCATGAAAATGTCATGAAACCCTAGTCGCTGGTGTGCTGTTCTATTCAATATAATTTGAGGCTATTGTACTCCAGCAATTGTATCGATTTAATCTCTCCATTTGATCTTTGGTATTCCTCCATTTCTTCCAGGGCCTTATCTAGGTTGTCAGTTTAGAATGACTGTGATCTACCAGTCGTCTGTTCTCCTTGCTACGTGTTTGGCCCGGTTGAAAAATAACACGAGCTCCCAAACAAAAAACTGTTATATAGGAGGATGGCACTATACCCATCAAGCCTGGGCAATGGTTGCCAACCTATCGTTGTTTGTCTGTGCTCTATCCTTTTTAAATTCTCAGCATCAAGCAAGGAAACAACACGTGTCATTTCCAAAGACTTTGGTATGACTCAGCCAGGGTTCAAACCACTGACCTTGCAGACTCGGAGCGGATGCTCTAATCAATTACACCACTAAGTCTGATTGAATATGAATGAATACGAGTTCCCTTACAAGGTTCCATTTCAGTTTTTTTCCTTGTGTCCATAATGTCAAGGAATTTTGTTTCCTGGCTGATCCATTTGTTTCTCTTGTCCCTTTTGGTCAGGCCATGTCAGCACCTTTGCATGGTGATCCATCTTATTTATTAGAGACCATGTTTCACTGCCATGTGTCCTTGTTGGGAGAACACACCAAGGAACCAATCATAAAGTTTCCTTTTCCAACACAAGGAGTTTGCTTTTCATGAGTTGTTCATTTTTTCAAGTGCTGCCCGTCCCACTCACTAAGTCTCTTCACTTCATCAAATTGATCTGTACCCATTTGTACGAGCTGGCCGAAGTAAAGGCAAATATTGCTGGTTTCTTCAATGGAGCCAAGCAGCACAAATATATTTATCAATCCTCTAATGAGAAATGTTAATGCATCAAAATAAATAAATAAATATTATATTTTGTGGAAGATCGCTCGCATGTCTGTCTGAACGACTTCCGGAGAAGCTGAAACGTGAACTATTGAAAAACGACAAGATACTAACCCACGCCCGTTGTCGAAGTGCAGAAGGAAGGAATCGTTCCCAAACTTTTCAAAGGTGTCGTAGTGATGTCTGTCCATGTTTCCTGCAATGAAAAAAAAAATCGACAGGGGCCATGTCGTTATAGGATCCTACCGAAAGAAAAATTAATAGTCACCTTCCAATCAAGCATTGGTTAGTCAAATGCAGTAACACCAAGAGTTAGTGACGCAAAGGCTTCAGACAGAAAATCATTCATCTTGCATTCTTTTTTTACAGAACTGCTTCTTTATTCTTTTAAAAGTGACTTTTAAATGACAATTCATAATGCCTCATCTCATGCATTCATAATCCTTTACTGTCTTTCCAAATGTCTCGTGCCCTGACAGCTTCATCTTCTTCCCACATTTTCACTCTGACTCCCAAACCTGTACTCCGTATCCCGGCGTTGGAATCTAAAAACGTTACTTTCCTTAGCGCTTTCAATAACCCCTCTCTTCAACCAGCTCGCAATGTCTGTTTTCGGTTGGTAGAATGTCAGATCGAGAAGAGAAGCGAGTTGTGCTGCTCACCGTGCTGCCCCCACCCCACATACTACCATCACTAATCTCCTCCTCCCTCCTGCCTAACAGTGTTGTCCACCAATATTCAAAAGTCTCGATCTAATATTATCGATCTTTCCATTCAGCTTATTGCTGCAGCTCCGGGCATTGTATGCCAAATGGTGCTTCTTTCACAGGATGTCTGATTACTCTGTCTCTTCCTTGTTATTCTCTATTCCATCTGTGCAGACCCCCTCCTCCACCCATCCCAGAAGTGGTATTGCAGTCTATGTCAAGAACGCCATTCCTCACCGTCCATTGCCTACATAATCCATTTCAGCAAACTTGAACACCTATTCACAGCCACCTATGTTTTGTCTGTGTGGTATACCAGGCACCCAATGACGACTATTATGCATATACTTCAATTCCTGCTAACATTGATCAATTTGTAACCATCCATACCAACTCTGTTCTTCATCGGCAGCGACTCAAATGTCACCTTGCCATCTGAATGGGTGGCAATTGTGCAACAACCAGCCATGGTGGCATTGCAACAAAGGCGTTTTGCGATATTGGGGGTTTGACCAAAACTTTAACCTACCCAACACAGATTTCACAACTGGTGCATGACATATCCTCCCTCCTGGCTCTGCCAATGGCTATGTTCCATAAAGCCACTCTGCCATAAAACCCAGATCGGTGGAGTGTTGCAGTGATGGTTGTCCTTCTGGAAGTTTCTCCCATCTCCACACAGGATCTCTGGAGCTCAGCCAGAGTGACCATCAGGTTCTTGGTCACCTCTCTTACCATGGCCCTTCTCCCCCGATTGCTCAGTTTGGCCGGGCGGTCAGCTCTAGGAAGATACCTGGTTGTTCCAAACTTCTTCTATTGAAGAATTATGGAGGCCACTGCGCTCTTGGGAACCTTCAATGCAGCAGAAATTTTTTTGTAGGTTTCACCAGATCTGTGCCTCTGCACAATCCTGTCTCTGAGCTCTGCAGGCAGTTCCTTCGACCTCATGGCTTGGTTTTTGCTCTGATATGCATTGTCAGCTGTGAGACCTGATATAGACAGGTGTGTGCCTTTCCAAATCATGTCCAATCAATTGAATTTACCACAGGTGGACTCCAATCAAGGTGTAGAAACATCTCAAAGATGATCAAGAGAAATGGGAGGCACCTGAGCTAAATTTCAAGTGTCATAGCAAAGGGTCTGAATACTTATGTCAATGTGATATTTCAGTTTTTTCTTTTTAATTAATTTGCAAAACTTTCTAAAATCCTGTTTTCTCTTTGCCATTATGGGGTATTGAGTGTAGACTGATGAGGGAAAAAATGAATTTAAACGATTTCAGCATAAGGCTGCAAAAAAGTGAAAAAAGTGAAGGGGTCTGAATACTTTGTGAATGCACTGTAAATTTACTTCAAATTAAAGGTAAGGTTATGGCATATATCTTTGCTGCCGACATTGTCTTTCCTCTTTTCAAAACAGCCTGATCTTTAACACTCAGTTTGGATTCTGTACTAGTCACAAAAGCGTCAACATGCTCTTTCTTGCTCCTCCATCAGTAATTATCAAAAATATTATTCATCAAAAAAGATATTTATCTTTATCAAAAACTCTCTTCCTCACTCACCCTGCAATGTCCTCTCTCCACCCCACCCCCAGGAGTACCTCTGGCTACGCCTTCCTCTCCGCTCTCACCATTTGTTCATATGTGTGTTGTACCATCATCCAAACAGTGATGACTCCATTTACATTTCGCTGTCTGACAACATGGACCAACTTCTATCCCCTCATCCCAACTCTCTCTTCCTCATATGTGGCGACTTCAACTGTCATCATGCCAGCTGGCTAGGTGTGGGTACCTCTCTCACCAGCCATGGCATCTCAGTAAAGGACTTCTGCGACTCGTTGGGACTGACACAATCTGTCAATTTCCCGACCCGGATCTCAGTCAACGGAGCATCTTCTCTTCGAGACTTGGTTATGACAAACTTCCCTGTAAATGTCGGCTGCTCTTCTTCTGCTCCAATCGGTTCTTCTGATCATATGCTTGTTAAAGTGGATATCTCTGGCCATTCTCAAAGAGCCTCCTCAGCATCGACGAGTCTGGCATTTCACTCAGGCCGACTGGCATTGTCTTCAAGCAGCCATCAGTCATCTGGACTGGTCTCCCATCTCTACTGCCTCTGACATCAACTCTTCCTGGGAATTCTTCCAAAGAAAACTGCTCTCTCTCATGCACAGATTTATCCCATCTCGTCTTCAGTCGTCATACCCTTCCTCCCGTCCATGGTACACGGATTCTTGTGGTGAGGCAGTTGCCCTGAAACAACTTGCCTTTGCCTCTTGGAGGGCTAATCCAACTGAAGGCAATCTCAGTTCCTTCCACCAAGCTCGGAACAAGTGTGTCTACCCTCAGGAGAGCCAGGAAACAATATCTCTCCGTTCTCAGGACCGAACTCTCTTATCTGTCTCCCTCTTCCAAATCCTGGTGGCGTCTGGTCAAATCTGTTTCTGGTGTTTGTCCCCCTGCATCTCTTCCCTTAACTCAAATGGCTACACAGTTGACACCGCACGTGACAAAGCCGAATGCCTCAACTCTGTGTTTGCCTCAAAATCTTGTGTCCCCAAACCCATCTCTCTCTCTGTACCCAACTTACCCAGTCGAACCCAACTGCTCCTGGACTCTGTCGCCTTCTCTCCTGACAAGGTGGAGAAGTTTCTGTTAAAGCTCGACTCTGATTCTGCAACTGGACCAGACGGCATCAACCCACGGGTCCTAAAATCCTGCTCTGCTGCTCTATCTCACCCTCTCTCTGCTCTTTTCACCCTCAATCTAGCTCAAGGTCATCTGCCACCAGTTTGGAAATCAGCAAACATTACCGCTGTACACAAAAAATGTGCAAAAACAGATCCTTGCAACTACAGACCAATCAGCCTGCTCCCAATTATCAGAAAAGTCATGGAATCCATCATTGCTTCAGATATCAAATCCTTCCTCTTCTCCAATGGCTTGACCTCTGATCATCAATTTGGATTCAGACAAGGTCACTCTACTCTGGACATGCTGCTTCTGCTGTCTCAACAATGGATGGAGGTCCTCAATGCCAAACAGGAAATCAGAGCTGTCTCCCTTGACATATCACGTGCCTTCGATACGGTCTAGCACGCTCACCAAACTCTCCTCCTATGGTATCCATGGAAATCTCCACGCATGGCTTGCGGACTTCCTCTCTGGTCATAGTCAACGTGTGGCCCTGAATGGTTTTCTCTCATCTCCCCCTTCCTGTTCAGGCTGGAGTTCCCCAAGGCAGTGCTTTTTCTGGTCTCTCCAATGATCTCTCCGACTCTTTGCTGAAAATCCACCCTCTGCCACTCCATTCCTCATCCCTCAGATCGGCAGTCTGCAGCCTCCTCACTCTCTGCAGATCTGGACAAAATCACAGACTGGTCAAACAGGTGGAACATGTCTTACAATCCTGACAAATCTCACACTCTCACTATGTCTCACCGAAAAGACTGACTGGACAACCCTCCAATCTACTTTCTCAACAATCCTCTCCAAGAAGTTCTGTCACTCAAGCTGTTGGGTCTCACCATGTGCCATGATCTTTCCTGGGAAAACCACATTTCCAAGCTGGCCTCCAAAGCCAGTCGCCGACTGGGCATCCTCCGTTGTGCGAAGTCCTTCCTTGGTACACCTGAGCTCCTCACCACATACAAGGCTTTCATCCACAGCTCAATGGAATACTTTTCTCCCCTCTGGGCTGGTGCTCCTGCCTCACACCTAGCTCGGCTTCACGTTGTTGAAACCAAAGCTTTCAGAATCATTGGAATCTCCCGCGATGAAGCTGATTGTGAGGGCCTTTCACTCACTCACCGCAGGCAGGTAGGTGGTCGTTGTCTTCTACCGACTCCTATCCGGCCTAGCTCCCCCAGCTCTATCTGTGCTCTGTCCCCCAAATATTCCTACAGGTCACACAAGATTTGCCAGCAACCCTCTTCTGGTGAAATTGCCAAAATCAAGACTCTCTGCTCACCTTCACTCTTTCATTCCTCTTTACTCCTGTCTCTGGAACAAACTCCCTCACTCTCTTCAATCCCACTCCTCCCTCCAGGTCTTTAAAACAGCTGTTCTCCACCATCTCTTATCTTCCCCCATCCAAAACCTTGATCTCTCCTACCCCCGTTAATTCACCCCAGATCCACTTTTTTGAAATACCAACTTCTTTCCTGGAAGTCCTAGCAGTGTCCACGTGTTTTATACCCCCCCCCCCCCCCACCCTTCCTCCCATGACTCCTTCCCCCAAGCCCTCTCCCTCCCACAGATCTCCCGATGACCCTGTTCTCTGCTGTTGTACTTGTGTGCTTCCCTCTCTCTCCCCAACTTGTCTCCCGCTCCCTTTATTATATGTTTTTTATGTGTCCGTTTTTTTTTTGCGATTGATGTTCGCTCTTACACGAGCCTCGATCTTGTATACAAAAAAAAAAAAAAAAAAAAAAATGTTGGTGGTCCTCAATCTCAAACAAGAAACAAGAGGTTTGGCCCATCTGCCTGAACATATTTCGGCCATTGGACATCGGGAGGGAACGGCAAGGCAGCATCCCATCCTGCTCTGCTTTCCACGCTCTCTGCCTATGGTATTCAAGGTCCCCTTCATACCTTGACTTGCTGAACGTGCGGTCAACTTGTTGCTATCAATGGAACCCTCTCTTGTCCTCACTCCTCCAAATGGAGCTGGATGTCCCAAAGATGTGTCTTCAGCTCAGTCTTACTACTTGTCTACATAAACAAACTTTCCAATGCGCTTCCAAACCCACTCTTCCTTTTTGCAGATGACGCCACATTGTTATAAAGTACCCCATCCCACTGACAGGCAGAGAGCAGCTAGGCCACTCTCTGCCGATCTATAATTTATTAGATGTTGGTCTGATAAATATAACAAGTATTTCAATTCTGGCAAATCTCCCAATCTCAACGAGACTTGGTATGGTCGTCAGACCAACGCACTGATCTATTTCCTTGATCATCCACTGTAAGACATTCAGTCTCCTGAACATATTTGCCTTACTTACCATCAGCCACGACCTCTCTTACGATGACCACATAGCAAGGCTGGCCTCCAAAGTAAGCTGCAGACTGGACATCCTCTGTCATTCCATGAAACACAATCAGAGCTACTCACAGCTTACAAGGCCTTTGTCCAAAGCTCAATGGAATACTGCTCTCCCCTATGAACTGGGGTCCCAGCATCAAATATGTCTCTCCTGGATTCTGTGGAATCTACACCTCTCAACATTATTGGCATCTTATGCGATGAGGCCTAATCAAAAGGCCTGAAGCTGCTCACATCGCAGGCAGGTCAGTTCCTCTCCAGTCTAGCTCCCTAAGGTGTCAGTCCTGTGAACCTCCCCCACTCCCCCAGGATGTATGCATTCCTCCAGTAACCCCCTCTTCGTTAACCCACCCCCCGCCCCCCCAACCGCAACCCCTTAACCACCACCACTGCCAACATCCACATTTTCCACCCACCTCCACTCCTTTGTTCTCCTTTTCAATCACACACTTCCCAGCCAAGCTTAAGCAAGGGGTGCACCACCATCCATAACCACAGTCTTTTCTATCCCCACTAACCCGACATAAACTCATCCCTCTCACTTGCATGTTGTTTCCCACCCTCCTCACTCTCTTCTTTTGTTGCAAGTTAATTCTCTTGCTTGCCTCATCCAAATGTGGCCCGACTGTCCCACTGTCACGACACTACGTGAAACAAAGAATCTGGTCGAATTTTTTTTTCTTCCGGGATGATAAATAAGCAGAACGGGACGGGTGCAATATCAATTTCTGATGCACCTTGTGATTACAAAAATGGAAAAATATTCCAATAGGGCCTGATCGAATTTTTTCTGAAATGCAAAGAAGTATAATGTATTGTTTCCAAAAACAATCAAACCTTTTTTATATTTTTTTTACTAATTGAATATTGAAAAAGAAATCTCTTAGCATGTCTTGCTTGGACAGTTGTATCTCATTTGCAGACAGAGGAATGCCCCTTGTATGGTGACGTACTGTTTTCTCACCAACAACACCTTTAACAATTAATACCTGCGATCTGCTTTGCTAATGGCATCATTTACTGGCTGCCTGTGTTCTACGACATGGCACTGGCAAGAAATCCCTGTGGAAAAAACAAGGATACCTCAGCGCACTATTGGTCCAATATCCTACTCTATTAAATAAGGTAATTCTCTGTGTATGTACCGTACATCCAAATATCATACAAAAAACAGGGCTAGGCTGATCTGCACCAAATTTTGCATCCATGTCGGTAGTACCCAGGGTTAGGTCATGGGCACAAAAAAAAAATCACAGAATGGAACGAAGGTTTATATAACAAAAAAATAAAGTGAACATGTTGTCATACATGTCTGGCATTTTCTGTGCATCTGTCATCCTATTCAGGCTGGAGTCTGCGACCCGTCATCCTATTCAGGCTGGAGTCTACGACCCCTGTAATCCTATTCAGGCTGGAGTCTACGACCCCTGTCATCCTATTCAGGCTGGAGTCTACGACCCCTGTCATCCTATTCAGGCTGGAGTCTGCGACCCCTGTCATCCTATTCAGGAGGGTGCCTGTGGGCTCTTTGCAAATTTTTTGGGGGATATAGTGCATCCTAGACTGAACACTGCATAAAGGATCTTCATATTACTTATGCATTTTCATATTGCTTCACCCTCTCTTTTGCTCAAGGTCATCTGCCATCTACATGGAAATCAGCCAACATTGCCACTTTACACTAAAAATGTGCAAAAACAGATCCTTGCAACTATAGACCAATCAGCCTGCTCCCAATAATCAGCAAGGTCATGGAATCCATCATCGCTCCTGATATTAAATCCTTCCTCTTCTCCAATGGCTTGATCTCAGATCATCAATTTTGATTCATACCAGGCCACTCGACTCTGGAGATGCTGCTTCTGCTGTCTCAACAATGGATGGAGGTCCTCAACGCCAAACAGGAAGTCAGAGCTGTCTCCCTTGACATATGTCATGCCTTCGATACGGTCTGGCACCCCGCCCTGCTCACCAAACTCTCCTCTTATGCTATCCATGAAAACCTCCACACATGGCTCACAGACTTCGATGGGAAGACTCTCTGCTCACCTTCACTCTTTATTTCCTCTATTTTCCCACCTCTGGAACAAACTCCCCCACTCTCTTCAATCCCACTCCTTCCTCCAGGTCTTCAAATACAGCTATTCACCACAATCTCACATCTTCCCCCATCCAAAACCTTGATCTTTTCAACCCATGTTGATCCACCCCAAATCCACGTCCTTCAAATTCCGTTTTCTTTCCTGAAATTCCTTGTAGTGTCCGTCTTATTTGTCCCATGTAACCCGCCTCAGCCCTCTCCATTCCACAGATCTCCCGATGTCCCTCCTCTACTGTTGTTGTGCTTCCTTCTCTCTCCCCTGTTACCTCCTGCTCCCTTTATTATATGTTATACTAGCAGAAGTATCCGGATTTGCCGGGCGGGGGAGGGGAGGGGAGGGGGAAGAGGAGGGGAGGGGAACGGGGGGGAGGGGAGGAGAGGGGGGGGAGGGGAGGAGAGGGGGGGGGGAGGGGAGGAGAGGGGGGGAGGGGAGGAGAGGGGGGGGGAGGGGAGGAGAGGGGGGGGGGAGGGGAGGAGAGGGGGGGGAGGGGAGGAGAGGGGGGGGGAGGGGAGAAGAGGGGGGGGGAAGTACCCGGCATTCAGTGTATAAACGTGAGGGAGAAGAGGAGGGAGGGGGAGGGGAAGGGGGGCGGGGAGGAGAGGGGGGGAGGCCGAGGGAAGGGGAGGGCCAGTCAACAATGACGTTGCAGTTCTCACGGTCGGAGAGCAGCACAACAATCGCGACATCGTCCTGAATCTTCGCAACAGCACGAAGCGGATTTTGGAGACTCACCGATCCTGTGACGCCCTCCAGTACCGGCGTTGCCGGGTGGGGGAAGGGAGACCCGTACATTCCCAACCCGTACATTCGCCCTCTCGACTCAAGCTCACTCGGACAAAAGCCTCGCACAAATTACACCGTGAAGGCCCAATGGCCATGTCTATGCCACAAATCAAGTACGTGAGCGAGTCGGGCGCACTGAATTGAAAATATATAGAACGCTCATACTCCGTGAAAAGTGAAGCCAACTGGCGGCGGAGATGGAACATCACGTGATCGCTCTGAGCGAATCAGCGCGCTGCTCTGCCACCTGTCAGAATCCGTGTATAATATTCCTCGCTGAAAAAAAAATCTATGTGAAACATGCTACTATCTATGCTAAATCAGGCTAAATCATGCTAAATCATGCTAAATGCTAATCATGCTAAAATCTATGCTACTTGCTGTGAGTTTATGGCGGCAAGGAACATCACGTGATCGCATCACGAACATCATTCGTGATCACATCATCACGTGATCGTGATCGTCATCAATGAGCGCGAATGAGCGAATCAGCGTGCTGGAAATTTTCCTTCCTTACTCATGGCGTAAATAAATATACTGCCGTAAATATGGTACATTATTAAAAAATAAATGTACTACAATATTTTTGAAAAATTTCATTGGTTGCTAGGAGACGGCAGCATGTAAAAACCGTTTGAATATTTGAAATACAGTTTGATCCAGAGGTAAGTGGTATGGTTCTTGCTGGTTGGTGGACACGATATGTGTAAGGGAAATTATTTTGGTGTCCTGTATCTGGTCGTGCTGGTTGGTGAACACGGTAAATTTAAGGGAAATGATTTTCTGTCATTCTTCTGAGTGGTTGCTTCTCCTTCCCCGTATTTCTGTTCATTTTATTGTTTTTTTCCACTCTCTTGAGTTGTGGGCCTTCCTTGAGTGGTATTACATTTATCATCATCATCATTGGAATGTCTGTTGGAAAGATACGGACATCAAGTCCGTATCTTGACGCAGAGAGCATCAAGCACCATCTTTTTATACCAGGCAACGGCAACGCACTAATACAGACCTCGCTCGGCTCCGCCCACAGCGACCTCTCTCGGCCCCGCCCATAGCTGCCTCGCTCGGTCCCGCCCACAGCGACCTCGCCCGGCCCCGCCCACAGCGACCTCGCTCGGTCCCGCCCACAGCGACCTTGCTCGGTCCCTCCCACAGCGGCATCACTCCGCCCTACACGGCACTATCTATATATTATTCGTACACTGCCGGGTACTTCTGCTCGCTGAAAAAAAATCTATGTGAAACATGCTACTATCTATGCTAAATCATGCTAAATCATGCTAAATGCTAATCATGCAGAAGTACCCGGCAAAAACGCAATTGCTTTTCGCTCTGAAATACGTGCGAACGCGTAACTGAGTTAATGGCGGCAACGAACATCACGTGATCGCTCTGAGCGAATCAGCGCGCTGCTCTGCTACCGGTCAGATTCTGGTCATAATATTTCGCGCTGAGGTAAAAATATGGTAAAAAATATTATGAAACCAATTTTTAGGTCGGCCATGTTCGTCCCAGGCTCAATAGCCATGTCTGTGCCAAATATCAAGTACGTGAGCCTCTCCGTTTAGGAGTCTACCGGTAACATTACACACACACACACACACACACACAAACTGTGTTTTATATATATAGATGTGCAAGCTTTTACACGAGCCTCAACTTGGTACACAAATAAAAAATAAACAAAATAATAATAATAATAAAAAGAGGGCGGGAGTAAAGGGGTCAAGTAGGAAAAGAAAAGTTCGATGGAATCTTAGAGGAGGTAAGAAATGGAAAGGACGTTTAGAGTAGATAAGGAGCACGGAACAAAATGATGGGGAAATTCTAACATTCTGTCATTTCCATACATATTATGATGTAAATGTCCTACAAAAGCTTGAAACAACAGGCAGAGGCAAAGATATTCAATTCTAGATGAAGGTTGGAAGCTAATACCAGTGAGGAAATCGAAGACCATCATGTCAATTACGTCCAGCAGACGCGTGCCCGAGTTGTACGGGGGCGTTTTCTTGACTTGCTCACAGTATTCTGGATTCAGCTCCCATCTGTAACCATCATAACACAAACAGTCCGGCTCATGAAGATCATCCATCTAACCTCAAAGCATGGCCTAATGTTCTCCTAGACTAGAGGCTCACTCTGCTTTCTTCCGTTTGTTGTACGAGCGTCTCCACGGGTTCCGCCATGTTTTGCGTTTGGCCAGCAAAGTATCCGGCAGGAAGGCAGCCATTGAGGCTTCGAGCAAGTCGGGTCGGCCGCAGAGAGCATGTTCTGTGCTACAATAATATGAGCACTCGCCATAAAAACACATGTTGTTTGCTAAAATGGCAGGGCAAGATTGGAGAAGAGGACATGGTTACGAGAAGACAATGTGACGGTTATGTCATGGATTGGAAAGTGTGGGAATCAAGAATGTTCACCAGGTGAAATGTAGAACGTTTTCAGCAACTTCTTCTCTTGCGTCACATCTCGAATCTCGCTGGTTATATTGACAATCCTTCCAGCCGCCGGAGGAACCCGACGGAAGTCTAGGATCCTGGTAGATATGACAAATCCATAAAACAACATTCATATTTTTTTCTTCCGGCAAGCATGACGGCACTACAACAACAACAACAACATGCATTTTAAGGCCATTTTCCCTGCTAGAGCGGGGGTTAGCCTTGCGGTCCCCATGACAATTTTCTCCATTTTGCCCTATTTTCTGCATCTCCCCTTGTTAACCCCCTTGCCCGCATTTCTTCTTCCACCTTCTTCAGCCAAGTCTTTCTCGGTCTTCCCCGTCCTCTACTTCCTTCTACATTCATTTCCATCACTCTTCCCAACCAGTCACTTTCATCCTTCCTCAACACATGACCAAACCATCTCAACCTGTTTCTCTTCATAGCATCAATCACAGGCTCGATTCCCATAATCTTTCGCAATTCATCATTTGTCTTCCTCTCTCTCAATGATACTCAACACATCCACCGAACCATTCGCATTTCCACCCTTTCCAGCCTTCGTTGCTGCTCTACGTTCATTACCCATGTCTCGCTCCCATAAATCATAACACTTCTCACACATGCAGCATACACCTTTCCCTTCAGCTTCAACGACACTCCCCTCCTTATCAGCACGCCACTCAGTTCCCGAAACTTCTTCAATGCACATCTCACTCGAGCAACCGTTGCCGAGTCTGATTCACCTTCTCCATTCAGCATGTCTCCGAGGTAGCAAAATGTTTTCACACCTTCCAGCTTCACGCAGTCTCCAAGATCCAACTCAACATTTCCTCCATCTGCAGCTCCCTCTGTGCACACCTTACATTTGAATGAAACTGCCACACTGGTTAATGACCTTCTCAGACCACTACATTTTTAATGAACCCACTCAGCGCACATTGTACATTGAATGGAGTTCACTCCGACACCCTTCCTGCACACAGCACACGGCCACTTCCCAGTTCTTTCCACCTCACCACATGCTTTACCATTTGCCATCATCTTCGTCTTTCCGATATTCACCTTCAGACCTTTTGTCTCCATACATTCCTTCCACTTGTTCATCTTGTCCTTCAGTCCATCCATACTTTCCGCAATCAACACCAGATCATCTGCATAAAAGAACTCCCACGGTAAACCCTTCTTTACGTTCTGAGCCAGCACCTCCATCACAGCTACAAATAGTAGTGGACTTAGTACCGACCCCTGATGCACTCCCACCTTCATCTCAAACTCACCACTGTTCCCGTCCTTCGTCCTTACAGCTGTGCGCGCTCTTTTGTACATTGCCATCACTACTCTGATCAACCATTCCTCCACTCCTAACTTGCTCAATGCCCATGTCACTACTTCGCGTGGAACCCTATCGAATGCTTTCTCCAGATCAACAAACCCAGGAAACAACTTCTTCCTCTTCTCCATGTACTTCTCCTGCAACTGCCTCACAATAAAAAGCGTGTCTGTCATTCCTCTTCCTGGCATAAATCCAAACTGTATTTCATCGATCTTCACCTTTTTCCTTATCCTCCTCTCCAACACCCTTTCCAATACCTTCATTCCATGCTCCAATAACTTTATCGCTCGATACGAGCCACAATCCAGAGGGTCACCTTTCCCCTTGTATAGAGGGACGAGGGTACTCAGTTCCCAATCCACAGGAATGCAGCCTTCTTTCACCACCAGATTACAGATCTCTGTCATTCTCTTCACACCCCAACTTCCTGCTGCCTTCAACATATCTCCCACAACTCCCGGCGGCCCTCCCACTTTTCTACTCTTCATTGCTTTTATCGCTTCCTCAACTTCCTTCTCAGTTATCTTCTCTGCCGGTCCTAAAACTGGGTTACTCTCTATGTTGCCATCCCATTCATTCTCTGCATTCAACAGCATTTCCATATATCTCTTCCATCTTCCTTTAATTCCATCTGGGTCCACAATGATTTGTCCCACTTCATCCTTCAAGCAACTCACCCCCATCACATCACACCTCTCTTTCTCTATCTGCTTTGTAATCCCGAATACTACTCTCTGACCCTCTTCCGAATCCAAGCATTCTCTGAACATTTTCCTACATGCCTCCTGCGCCTTTGCTACCTCTTTCTTTGCAGCCTTCTTGGCTGCCTTATAACTTTCATGCTCCGCTTTTTCTGCCCCCGTACCCTTCGCCTTCTACCACACCTTCAACTTCTTCCTCTTCTCATCAATTCTCTTTCCAACTTCATCATCCCACCACCATGGTTCCGAGTGCCTCGGTGGTCCTTTTGTCCATCCACATACCTCACCAACGGCTCCCAACAGACTATCTTTCATTGACATCCAACCACTTTCAAGCTCAACCACATCATCCTCCACCCGACTCAGCCTCTCTTTTAATGCCTCCCTTACTGTCACCTCTTTCAACCTCCACACCTTCATTCTCAGTTGGTACTTCACCCGCCGAGCTCTCCTCGCACCTTTCACCCTTATGTCGCAGACAACCAAGTGGTGCTGTGAAACAGCCTCCTCCCCCGGGATCACCTTTGTGTCCCGGAGGTGCCCCTTATCTCGCCTACGCACCATCAGGTAGACAACGTTTGTCGTCGACCCACCTGACGTGTATGTAACAAGTTTATTGTCCTCTTTCTGGAACTGAGTATTACAAATCAACAAATCAGCTCCATCAGCAAACTCCAAAATCCTTTCACCTTCTCCATTTCTCACACCATATCCGTAACCCCCATGAACTCCCTCAAAACCATCCATACTCCTTCCCACATGCCCATTTAGGTCTCCTCCTACCACAACAACTTCCTCATCTTTCACGTTTTCAATCAGCTTCTCTGTTGCATACCAGAACTTGTCCTTCTCTTCATCGCTCCGACCAACCTGCGGAGCATATCCCGAAATGACGTTCACCAAGAGCTTTCCAATTATCATTTTCACCATCATCAACCTATCACTCACTCTAGTCACACTCACCACACCGTCTGCAAACTCCTCAGAAAACAGGACACCAATGCCATGCACGCCCTCCGGGCACCCTTGCCACACAAACTTGTATTTCTGTCCCTGCCTACCCTTCACCATTCTCACACCACTTCCCTTCCATCTCGTCTCTTGCACACAACATATGTCCACTCTTCTTCTGACCAATACTTCCACCACTTCTCCTGATCACCCTGTCATTGTCCCTACATTCCATGTCCCAAACCTCAGAAACCGATCTCGACTTTGGACATCAGACGTTTCGTCGTCATAAATGGAGTGATTTTCACCCTTGCTTCGATCGGGTTCCCCACCTTGAGTTTTGACGAGAGGGAGTGGGGTCCCCCGTGGGGTACTTCGGGCTGTACCCTGCCCATATGTAGTTGTAATTGTCATGGTTCTCTTTTTGAGGCAGTTTTTCTGGCAGGATGCCCTTCCTGACGCCAACCCTTTTAGTCGCCTCTTACGACACGCATGGATACCTATTCTAAACCGGGGTACACACCGGGAGTAACGGCACTGTTAAGAAATAATATATCAATTACAATCATAACTGGAATGGCACTTGGTAGAGCGCATACCTCCGCCAGGCTGATCATTTTATGTTTTGTATACCATCGATAGGTCCGATCTGCATCCATACCTTCACCGAAATCTCATCGGCTTGTTCCTGTTACCTACCCAACTCATCCACCAAGTTTTGTCATAATCCGTCCATAACTTTTTGAGATATCATGCATGCTATACATCGTTTTTGGGTCTCTCTCAAAATGGTGAACGATCACTTATAAATTCGAGTATCCAGATCTGGATCCGGATCATTTACAAAATCTAAAAAATTCGTCCTTCTCACATACCCAGTCTGTCCACCAAGTTTCATCCGAATCCATCCATAACATTTTGAGATATCCTACTCACAAACAGACAGACAAACAGAAACAAACAGGGGTGAAAACATTACCTCCGTCCACCGTCAGTGGCGGAGGTAAAAATGGTGGAATGTCTAACTTCCATCTGTATTCCATACACACCCCCTTACTGTGACCTCAGTTCACCGTGACCTTACCGTGACAAGATTGTTTGGGTGAGGAAGGTTCAAAACTCTAAATCAAATGCAGTAAAACTTATCACTTATCTTCAGTATATATCTGCTCTGCAAGGCATTCCAAGTTCCTAACCTCCTGGTTCCCTGGAGCCAATAAAAAAAGATTTATCATTTCCTCCAAAGGTTTGTTTTTAATCACAACTGCTCCGCTATCTCATCCCGTTCTATCAAATGAAGTGTCCCATGAAAAAGTTTACAAGCTCTTTCTACAAATCAGTTTCATCTTCATTGTACTGGGAATGTAATATTTTCCAAACTCACACGCAAAACTCTTTCTCCAGTGCATTCCCATTAAGATTCCACAAGTCCTACTCAATCTGGTGTGCACCTGTCCAGGTGAAAGGCGGCGATCTCTGCATTATGTCGTTCGAAGTCTGAGAAGTAGAAGAAATCGGGTGGCGTCTCCTGTTCTCGTGTCTGCCTGCACCACGAGACAAGGAAAACTACTGGTAGAAACAAGTGCAGCTTTGTCAAATACCCATACCACCACTACCAACACAAACAAAACAATTAGGCTGAAGCAATTCATTTGTTGTAGTCATCTGGCTCGGCCCAGTTTTCCAGCCGAATGCCGACGAACCGCGTCAAAGCGGTCACGCCAGCCAACTGATTCTGGCACTTCAAGCAAGTTCCTGGGCCTGTTTACCAAGTTGCCATGCTCAAGTGCAATGCCTTGGCAAGTTGAGAGACGCAATTATCGGTGCTGTGTTCCGAATACCTATAATGGCAACTTGAGCGGTGGTTGCTCGAACGCAGGCACGTTTTGTACAGGGCACTAGTCACCACAACCTAATATGTCCTTCAATGGACGTTCACAATTCATATAATTCGTGATTAGAACAATTTGAATACTCAGAGACCAAGTGGATTTGTAATGTGTATTGAAACAAGCAAAGGGCGGGAATACAAAAAGACAATACAATTTCTGTACAATAATAAAAAACCCTGTACACTCCCCTGAGTAAATGAACGATCGGCATGTCCACATATATATATATATATATATATATATATATATATATATATATATATATATACAGTGCATTCAGAAAGTATTCAGACCCCTTCACTTTTTTCACATTTTGTTAAGTTGCAGCCTTATGCTGAAATCGTTTAAATTCATTTTTTTCCCTCATCAATCTGCACTCAATACCCCATAATGACAAAGAGAAAACAGGATTTTAGAAAGTTTTGCAAATTTATTAAAAAGAAAAAACTGAAATATCACATTGACATAAGTATTCATACCCTTTGCTATGACACTTGAAATTTAGCTCAGGTGCCGCCCATTTCTCTTGATCAACTTTGAGATGTTTCTACACCTTGGAGTCCACCTGTGGTAAATTCAATTGATTGGACATGATTTGGAAAGGCACACACCTGTCTATATAAGGTCTCACAGCTGACAATACATATCAGAGCAAAAATCAAGTCATGAGGTCGAAGGAACTGCCTGCAGAGCTCAGAGATAGGATTGTGTCGAGGCACAGATCTGGGGAAGCCGACAAAAAAAATTCTGCTGCATTGAAGGTTCCCAAGAGCACAGTGGCCTCCATAATTCTTAAATGGAAGAAGTTTGGAACAACCAGGACTCTTCCGAGAGCTGGCCGCCCGGCCAAACTGAGCAATCGGGGGAGAAGGGCCTTGGTAAGAGAGGTGACCAAGAACGCGATGGTCACTCTGGCTGAGCTCCAGAGATCCTGTGTGGAGATGGGAGAAACTTCCAGAAAGACAACTATCACTGCAACACTCCACCGATCTGGGCGTTATGGCAGAGTGGCCAGACGGAAGCTTCTCCTCAGTGAAAGACACATGAAAGCCCGCTTGGAGTTTGCAAAAAAGCACCTAAAGGACTCTCAGACTGTGAGAAACAAGGTTATGTGGTCTGATGAAACCAAGATTGAACTGTTTGGCTTCCGTCTGGCCACTCTGCCATAAATCCCAGATCGGTGGGGTGGGGTTTAGCCCGATCTAAATGTTCGGGTCCTGCCGGTGGTTACGTCGGTTATTGTCATTGTTGTTGTTGGAGGTGGTTGCATGGCAGCCCTTGGAGATGTAAAAAACGTCAGGGAAAAACCACAGGAGGCAATCACATACCGGGCAAACTAATCTTAACCCCTATCTAAATAACACAAGCTCCACCCCCCTTGTGAAGGCACACAAACAATCTAGAGCTCACAGTTTTCCCCTACTTAAATACATCGAGATTGGCTTCCTACTCGCACTCGGTCCATGCTACCCTACACAGTTCTATCTCCACTATGGTATTTCATCACCTACCCCCACAAACGTAACAATATTTGAAGCAAAAGTAAAATTTACTTTTTCCTAAATTAATTTTACGAGTACACCCACTCCGTATGAGAGCAGCAGGAAGAGTCATGTTATTCTCCTCTGTGGGGTATATAGATTACAGTAGATCTGTGTTTGGGTCCATTAGTCTGTGGTGGACGCGCAATAAGCATAGGATGCCTCAAGAACATTGTGATTCCTCCAGATTTTTTTCAGTTTCATGTTAATCAGCCGGCATGTCCACTGTTTCAAATTGTTTCTGTGACTGTTTCCAAAGCTAATGTTTTTTTTTTTACTTCTGCATACGTGTTTGTGGTTTATGTTTTTTTTTTTTTACTTCTGTATACGTGTTTGTGGGTCATAATGTTTTTTTATTTCTGCATGCATGTTTATGGTTTATAATGTTTTTTAAAAACTTCTGTATACATGTTTGTGGATTTTAATGTTTTTTTTACTGCTGTATACATGTTTGTGGTTTATAATGTTTGTTTTTTTACTTCTATATACGTTTTTGTGGTTTGTAATGTTTTTTACTTCTGTATACGCGTTTGAGGTTTATGATGATGTTTACTTCTGTATACATGTTTGTGGTATATAATGTTTTTTTTACTTCTGTATACGTGTTTGTAGTTTATAATGTTTTTTAACTTCTGCATACGTGTTTGTAGTTTAGAACGTTTTTTTTTTCCTTCTGTATACGTGTTTGTAGTTTATAATGTTTTTTTTTTTTACTTCTGCATACTTGTTTGTAGTTTATAATGTTTTTTTACTTCTGCATATGTGTTTGTAGTTTATAATGTTTTTTTACTTCTGCATACGTGTTTGTAGTTTATAATGTTTTTTTACTTCTGTATACGTGTTTGTGGTTTATGTTGTTTTTTTACTTCTGTATACATGTTTGTGGTATATAATGTTTTTAACTTCTGTATAAATGTTTGTGGTTTATAATGTTTTTTTTACTTCTGTATACGTGTTTGTGGTTTATAATGTTTTTTTACTTCTGCATACGTGTTTGTAGTTTATAATGTTTTTCTTTCCTTCTGCATACGTGTTTGTGGTTTATGTTTTGTTTTTTTTACTTTTGGATACATGCTTGTGGTGTATAATGTTTTTTACTTCTGGATAACGTGTTTGTGGTTCATAATGATTTTTACTTCTGTATGCATGTTTATGGTTTATAATGTTTTTTTTGCTTCTGCATACATGTTTGTGGTTTATAATGTTTTTTTTACTTCTGTATACGTGTTTGAAGCCTGGTGTTGGCTTAGCGGTTAGGGTGCCGGCTTGGGATCCTAGGATCCTGGGTTAGAATCCCGGTCGATCGCTGAATTAACGCCAGGGGGGTTGATTCAGCCTGTCATCCTTCCGAGGTTGGCAAATTTGAGTACCAGCTTGCTGGGATGAATGATCACGGTGTGTACCCGATTTAGAATAGGTACACCGTATCCCTGCGCATCGTAAGAGCGTGACTAAGGGTTGGCGTCAGGAAGGGCATCCGGCCATAACAACATTGCCTCAAACAGGGAACCATGATTGCTATGGGGCCGGCAAGGCTAACCCCCGCTCTAGCGGGGAAAATGGCCTTAAAACGATCATTCATTCATTCATTCATGTATACGTGTTTGTGGTTTATAATGTTTTTTACTTCTGCATGCGTGTTTGTGGTTCATAATGATTTTTACTTCTGTATACCTGTTTGTGTTTATAATGTTTTTTCTAGTTCTATATACGTGTTTGTGGTTTATAATGTTTTTTACTTCTGTATACATGTTTGTGGTTTATAATGTTTTTTCTAGTTCTATATACGTGTTGATGGTTTATAATGTTTTTTTCTGCTGTATCGGTGTTTGTGGTTTATAATGTTTTTTACTTCTGTATACGTGTTTGTGGTTCATAATGATTTTTACTTCTGTATACCTGTTTGTGTTTATAATGTTTTTTCTAGTTCTATATACGTGTTTGTGGTTTATAATGTTTTTTACTTCTGTATACATGTTTGTGGTTTATAATGTTTTTTCTAGTTCTATATACGTGTTGATGGTTTATAATGTTTTTTTCTGCTGTATCGGTGTTTGTGGTTTATAATGTTTTTTTTACTTCTGTATACATGTTTATAGTTACCCTCGCCAGAGGAGAGGGTATTGCATTTGACTCCGTTTGATTGTCTGTTTGTCTGTCTGTCTGTCTGTCTGTCCGCACAGAATAAATATGATTTTCTGTGCAACCGTTGGTCCGATTGACAGGAAATTTTCACCATTGGTGCAACTCCACCTGCATAATTTTTAAAAAGATAATTATGACGTCATCGGTCACGTGGTCCGGCCGCCAGCTTGGAAAAACCGAAAAACTTTGCACCTCTATATTTCTGAAAGCGCTGAAGAGAATAAATCGAGACATGGCTCATTGTAAAGAACTCTTCACGGGGAATAAAATATGTTAATGATGATGTCATAGGTGCCTCGATTATGACGTCATAATTCGACAAGTACAAAACTTCATCCAATCGAGATGAAATTTCTTGAGCGCCATGTAGGCATTAACTGGGAGAAAAAAAATTAAAATAATGATGACGTCATGGGTCACGTGGTTCGGCCGCCATCTTGGAAAAACCGAAAAACTTTGTAGCTCTATATCTCCGAAAGTGCTGAATAGAAAAAATTGAGACGTGGCTCATTGTAAAGAATTCTACATGGGGAATAAAATATGTTAATGACGATGTCATAGGTGCCTCCATTAAGACGTCATAATTCGACAAGTACAAAACTTCATCTGATCAAGATGAAATTTCTTGAGCATAATCTAGGAATAAATGAGTTTAGAAAAAAAAATGATTTCGTCATCGGTCACGTGGTTCGGCCGCCATATTTGATCGAACACAAAAGCCATAAAAACCATTGAAAATACATCCTGGCGAGGGTTTGCAATCTCTGATTGCTCCTTTTCTTGTTTATAATGTTTTTCACTTCTGTGTATGTGTTTGTGGTTTGTGTTTTTTACTTCTGTATATGTGTTTGTGGTTTATAATGTTTTTTTACTTCTGTATACGTGTTTGTGGTTTATAATGTTTGTTTACTTCTGTATAAGTGTTTGTGGTTTATATTGTTTTTTACTTCTGTATATGTGTTTGTGGTTTATAATGTTTGTTTACTTCTGTATACCTGTTTGTGGTTTATAATGTTTTTTTTACTTCTGCATACGTGTTTGTGGTTTATAATGGTTTTTTTTTAACTTCTGTATAAGTGTTTGTGGTTTATATTGTTTTTTACTTCTGTATATGTGTTTGTGGTTTATAATGTTTTTTAACTTCTGCACACATGTTTATGGTTTATGTTTTTTTTACTTCTGTATGCATGTATATGGTTTATAATTTTTTTACTTCTGTATAAATGTTTATGGTTTATAATGTTTTTCACTTCTGTATACATGTTTATGGTGTTTAATGTTTTTTTACTTCTGTATACGTGTTTGTGGTTTATCATGTTTTTTACTTCTGTTTTCATGTTTAAGGTTTATAATGTATTTTACTTCTGTATAAATGTTTGTGGTGTTCAATGTTTTTTTTTACTTCTGTATACATGTTGATGGTTTATAATGTTTTTTGCTTATGTGAACGTGTTTGTGGTTTATAATGTTTTTTTACTTCTGTATACATGTTTATGCTGATGTCTCACCATGTTTATGGTGAGAAGGTAACCGAGAAGGAAGTTGAGGAAGCGATAAAAGCAATGAAGAGTAGAAAAGTGGGAGGGCCGACGGGAGTTGTGGGAGATATGTTGAAGGCAGCAGGAAGTTGGGGTGTGAAGAGAATGACAAAAAAAAAAAAAAATCGCCTTGAGAGGCCATTTTCCCCCACAAAGCGGGGGTTGGCCTTTTTCGGGGACCGTGGTTGTTGTTGTTTTTTTTGGTCCCCTTTTTGAAGCAATGTTTTATGGCCGGATGCCCTTCCTGCCACCAACCCTTTTTGTCGCCTTTTACGACAAGCAGGGAATTACCAGTGAACTGGTACTCAATTAGCTGACCTCGGAAGGATGACAGGCTGAGTCAACCCCCCTGGCGTTAATTCAGCGATCGACCGGGATTCTAACCCAGGATCCTAGGATCCTAAGCTGGCACCCTAGCCGCGAGCCCAACACGAGGCCAGGCCTTTTTTTTTTTTTCTGATACATGTTTATGGTGAATAATGTTTTTTTAGTTCTGTAATCTGGATACATGCTTATGGTGTATTATGCTTTTTACTTCTGTATAAGTGTTTGTGGTTTAATTTAATGTTTTTTTATTTCTGTATACATGTTTGTGGTGTATAATGTTTTTTACTTCTGTATACGTCCTTTCCCTTTCAGTCCCTTTCAGGGCTCTGGGTGCTTCTGCTCACTGAGGATCTCACCTTTGAAAGTGTTGCGTTTACATTCTGTACGCCTGGCCATCTTAGCTGCTTAACGTGCAGTGTCAACGAACCTTTTCTTTGTTATCAATTGTGATCTCAAGCTTGTGGAGGAGCTTGTATGTGTAATGTATTTGGGAGGACGACTCAGCCGTCCTTGTGCTTTTACATGAATTACAATGACTTGGAGCGGTGTGTACCCTGGTTAGAATAGGTACACCGTATCCCTGCGTGTCGTAAGAGGCGACTCAGAGGGTTGGCGTCAGGAAGGGCATCCGGCCATAAAAACATTGCCTCAAAAAGAGAACCATGACAATTACAACTACATATGGGCAGGGTACAGCCCGAAGTGGAGATCAGTTTCTGAGGTTTGGGACATGGAATGTAGGGACAATGACAGGGAGATCAGGAGAAGTGGTGGAAGTATTGATCAGAAGAAGAGTGGACATATGATGTGTGCAAGAGACGAGATGGAAGGGAAGTGGTGTGAGAATGGTGAAGGGGAGGCAGGGACATAAATACAGGTTTGCGTGGCAAGGGTGCCCGGAGGGCGTGAATTGTGTTGGTGTCCTGTTTTCTGAGGAGTTTGTAGACAGTGTGGTGAGTGTGATTAGAGTGAGTGATAGGTTGATGATGGTGAAAATGATGAATGGAAAGCTCTTGGTGAACGTCATCTCGGGATATGCTCCGCAGGTTGGTCGGAGCGATGAAGAGAAGAACAAGTTCTGCTGTGCGATAGAGAAGCTGATGGAAAAGGTGAAAGATGAAGAAGTTGTGGTAGGAGGAGACCTAAATGGACATGTGGGAAGGAGTATGGACGGTTTTGAGGGAGTTCATGGGGGTTACGGATATGGTGTGAGAAATGGAGAAGGTGAAAGGATTTTGGAGTTTGCTGATGGAGCTGATTTGTTGATTTGTAATACTCAGTTCCAGAAAGGGGATAATAAGCTTGTTACATACACGTCAGGTGGGTTGACGACAACCGTTGACTACCTGATGGTGCGTAGGCGAGATAGGGGGCACCTCCGGGACACAAAGGTGATCCCGGGGGAGGAGGCTGTTTCACAGCACCACTTGGTTGTCTGCGACATAAGGGTGAAAGGTGCGAGGAGAGCTCGGCAGGTGAAGTACCAACCGAGAATGAATGTGTGGAGGTTGAAAGAGGTGACAGTAAGGGAGGCATTAAAAGAGAGGCTGAGTCGGGCAGAGGATGATGTGGTTGAGCTTGAACGTGGTTGGATGTCAATGAAAGATAGTCTGTTGGGAGCCGTTGGTGAGGTATGTGGATGGACAAAAGGACCACCGAGGCACTCGGAAACATGGTGTTGGGATGATGAAATTGGAAAGAGGATTGACGAGAAGAGAAAGAAGTTCAAGGAGTGGCAGAAGGCGAAGGGTACGGGAGCAGAACAAGCAGAGCATGAAAGTTATAAGGCAGCCAAGAAGGCTGCAAAGAAAGAGGTAGCAAAGGTGCAGGAGGCATGGAGGAAAATGTTCGGAGAACGCTTGGATTCGGAAGAGGGTCAGAGAGCGGTATTCAGGATTGCAAAGCAGATAGCGAAAGAGAGGTGTGATGTGATGGGGGTGAGTTGCTTGAAGGATGAAGTGGGACAAATCGTTGTGGACCCAGATGGAATTAAAGGAAGATGGAAGAGATATATGGAAATGCTGTTGAATACAGAGAATGAATGGGATGGCAACATAGAGAGTAACCCAGTTTTAGGACCGGCAGAGAAGATAACTGAGAAGGAAGTTGAGGAAGCGATAAAAGCAATGAAGAGTAGAAAAGCGGGAGGGCCGACGGGAGTTGTGTGAGATATGTTGAAGGCAGCAGGAAGTTGGGGTGTGAAGAGAATAGCAGAGATCTGTAATCTGGTGGTGAAAGAAGTTCGCATTCCAGTGGATTGGGAACTGAGTACCCTCGTCCCTCTATACCAGGGGAAAGGTGACCCTCTGGAGTGTGGCTCGTACCGAGCGATAAAGTTATTGGAGCATGTAATGAAGGTATTGGAAAGGGTGTTGGAGAGGAGGATAAGGAAGAAGGTGAAGATCGACGAAATGCAGTTTGGATTTATGCCAGGAAGAGGAACGACAGACGCACTCTTTATTGTGAGGCAGTTGCAGGAGAAGTACATGGAGAAGAGGAAGAAGTTGTTTCTTGGGTTTGTTGATCTGGAGAAAGCATTCGATAGGGTTCCACGCAAAGTATTGACATGGGCAATGAGGAAGTTATGAGTGGAGGAATGGTTGATCAGAGTAGTGATGGCAATGTACAAAAGAGCGCGCACAGCTGCAAGGACGAAGGACGGGAACAGTGGTGAGTTTGAGGTGAAGGTGGGAGTGCATCAGGGGTCGGTACTAAGTCCACTACTATTTGTAGCTGTGATGGAGGTGCTGGCTCAGAACGTAAAGGAGGGTTTACCGTGGGAGTTGTTGTATGCAGATGATCTGGTGTTGATTGCGGAAAGTATGGATGGACTGAAGGAAAAGATGAACAAGTGGAAGGAATGTATGGAGACAAAAGGTCTGAAGGTGAACATCGGAAAGACGAAGGTGATGGCAAGTGGTAAAGCATGTGGTGAGGTGGAAAGAACTGGGAAGTGGCCCTGTGCTGTGTGCAGGAAGGGTGTCGGAGTGAACTCCATTCAATGCACAATGTGCGCTGAGTGGGTTCATCAAAAATGCAGTGGTTTGAGAGGGTCATTAACCAGTCTGGCAGCTACATTCAAATGTAAGGTGTGCGCAGAGGGAGCTGCAGATGGAGGAAATGTTGAGTTGGATCTTGGAGACAGCGTGAAGCTGGAAGGTGTGAAAACATTTTGCTACCTCGGAGACATGCTGAATGGAGAAGGTGGATCAGACTCGGCAACGGTTGCTGGAGTGAGATGTGCATGGAAGAAGTTTCAGGAACTGAGTGGCATGCTGATGAGGAGGGGAGTGTCGTTGAAGCTGAAGGGAAAGGTGGATGCTGCATGTGTGAGAAGTGTTATGATTTATGGGAGCGAGACATGGGTCATGAATGTAGAGCAGCATCGAAGGCTGGAAAGGGTGGAAATGCGAATGGTTCGGTGGATGTGCGGAGTATCGTTGAGAGAGAGGAGAACAAATGATGAATTGTGAAAAATGATGGGAATAGAGCCTGTGATTGATGTTGTGAATAGGAACAGGTTGAGATGGTTTGGTCATGTGTTGAGGAAGGATGAAAGTGACTGGTTGAGAAGAGTGATGGAAATAAATGTAGAAGGAAGTAGAGGACGGGGAAGACCGAGAAAGACTTGGCTGAAGATGGTGGAAGAAGAAATGCGGGCAAGGGGGTTTACAAGGAGAGATGCAGAAAATAGGGCAAGATGGAGAAGATTGTCATGGGGACCGCAAGGCTAACCCCCGCTCTAGCAGGGAAAATGGCCTTAAAATGCATGTTGTTGTTGTTGTTGTATGCTTTTTACTTCTGTATAAGTGTTTGTGGTTTAATTTAATGTTTTTTAAAATTTCTGTATACATGTTTGTGGTGCATAATGTTTTTTTTACTTCTGTATACGTGTTTGTGGTGCATAATGTTTTTTAATTCTGTATACGTGTTTGAAGTTTAATTTAATGTTTTTTATTTCTGTGTACGTGTCTGTAGTTTATAATGTTTTTTTTCCTTCTGTATACGTGTTTGTGGTTTATGGTTTTTTTTTTACTTTTGTATACGTGTTTGTGGTATGTAATGTTTTTTACTTCTGTATACGTGTTTGTGGTTCACAATGTTTTTTTTACTTCTGTATGCATGTTTATGGTTTATCATGTTTTTTTACTTGTATATACGTGTTAATGGTTTATAATGTTTTTTTTTTCTTCTGTGTATGTGTTTGTGGTTTATAATGTTTTTTTACTTCTGTTTTCGTGTTTATCGTTACCCTCGCCAGAGGAGAGGGTATTGCATTTGACTCTGTTTGTTTGTCTGTTTGTCTGTCTGTCCGCACAGAATAAATTTTATTTTCTCTGCAACCGTTCATCCGATTGACAGGAAATATTCACCATAGGTGCAACCCCACCTGTATAATTTTTTAATGATAATTATGACATCATAGGTCACATGGTTTGGCCGCCATCTTGGAAAAACCGAAAAACTTTGCACCTCTATATCTCCGAAAGCGCTGAATAGAAAAAATTAAGACATGGCTCATTGTAAAGAACTCTCCATGGGGATAAAATATGCTAATGATGTCATAGGTGCCTCCATTATGATGTCATAATTCGACAAGTACAAAACGTCATCCAATCGAGATGAAATTTCTTGAGCGCCATGTCGGCATTAACTGATGGAGAAAAAAAAAAATGATGACGTCATGGGTCACGTGGTTCGGCCGCCATCATGGAAAAACCGAAAAACTTTGTACCTCTATATCTCCGAAAGTGCTGAACAGAAAAAATTGAGACGTGGCTCATTGTAAAGAACTCTCCATGGGGAATAAAATATGTTAATGATGATATCATAGGTCCCTCCATTAAGACGTCATAATTCGACAAGTACAAAACTTCATCCGATCAAGATGAAATTTCTTGAGCATAATCTAGGAATAAATTAATTTAGGAAAAAAAATGATGACGTCATCGGTCACGTGGTTCGGCCGCCATATTTGATCGAACACAAAAGCCTTAAAAACCATTGAAAATACATCCTGGCGAGGGTTTGCAATCTCCGATTGCTCTTTTTTTTTGTTTATAATGTTTTTCACTTCTGTGTACGTGTTTGTGGTTTGTGTTTTTTTACTTCTGTATTTGTGTTTGTGGTTTATAATGGTTTTTTTACTTCTGCATAAGTGTTTGTGGTTTATAATGTTTTTTACTTCTCTATACATGTTTATGGTTTATAATGTTTTTTACTTCTCTATACATGTTTATGGTTTGTAATGTTTTTTACTTCTGCACACGTTTATGGTTTATAATGTTTTTTTTTACTTCTGTATGCATGTTTAAGGTTTATAATGTTTTTTACTTCTGTATAAATGTTTGTCTTGTATGTTTTTTTGCTTCTGTAAAGGAGTTTGTGGTTTATAATGTTTTTTTACTTCTGTATAAATGTTTGTGGTGTTTAATGTTTTTTTACTTCTGTATACGTGTTTATGTTTTATAATGTTTTTTGCTTATGTGTACATGTTTGTGGTGTATAATGTTTTTTTCTTCTGTATACATGTTTGTGGTGTATAATGTTTTTTTTACTTCTGTATACATGTTTGTGGTGTATAATGTTTTTTACTTCTGTATATGTGTTTGTGGTTTAATTTAATGCTTTTTACTTCTGTATGAATGTTTGTGGTGTATTATGTTTTTTACTTCTGTATATGTGTTTGTGGTTTAATTTAATGTTTTTTTACTTCTGGTAGGATTGCCCCACATAACTCCACGATAAGCTATTTATACACGTTACCACGGGGTTTGTCCAAGGAAGAAAAACCCCTTGTGGAGAGGGGATATTATTAATAATAATAATATGTTGAAATAACAAATATTATTAGCAATAGTGTTGTTATTACTTTTGTAATTAGATGCAGCCTTGGAAAATATGCCACGATTAGCTATCAACATGGATTCAGCCCAAGGCAGAAAACCCCCTTGGGGAGAAGGGATATTATTAGTATTATTGTTTTATAATAACATTAATATTATGTTATTACCGTTAGTGTTGTTATTAGTCAGAACCCCACGCAACAGTGAGGAGCTATATGCTATAAGCCGATTTCAAAAGCTATAAGCCGATTACTTTTGTCGATAAAAACGTCATTTCATTCATTCATTCATTCATTCATTCATTTCGGTTTATTGAACTCAGTCTCATCTAACACTGGACAAGGCAGTCCAAAGACTGAAATTTGTTGAGTTTACAATAACAATATAACCTAAAACTTACAAGTGCATATAAAAATAATAATAATAATATAAAATAATTATTAATGTACATATTATGGAAATCAAAAAGGCAGAGAACCAAAGAAGAAACCGGCTGCTGCTAAACAGCACTCCCAACAATAAACAAATCGCTCCACAATGTCACGCCCAAGGCACAGCTCCCGCAATCCGCTGCAATGAACGAAGCCTCACTTCACCATCACGCAGCACCCACCTCATCACCCCAATGTCCAATCCCAGAAATGAGTCACTGTCACTGAGTGTTTGTGGTTTATAATGTTTTTAATGTCACTGAATCCAATCCCAGAAAGTTGCCTCGAGATGATTTGTTGTGCATGCCAGAAGCAATGCAAGACTCGACGCTGCAAATGTCGCTATTCAGAGTTGAGGTGCACATCAATGTGTGCCCGTCAGCAACAGAGTGATGATCAGACCCCTTGTATGAATTTTATGTAGTTTGGCAAAACAACATGTGTGACATTCCTGAATGTTTGTGCTTCATGGCCATGTATACTTCATTTTAGAATAAATGGTTGCAATACCATTGTTTCATACAAGTTGTTTCATACAACTTGTATGAAACATTGTCTTATTAAAACCATTTCCCATTTTATCGTGTCCAATTTCAATATCAGTTTGAATGTCTCTTTCAATATGTCGCCAACCATAATATAGACTAGACGGATTTATGAAAAAAGGCCATGTCTAAGCTTCTCGGTGCATTTTGGGGTAAACGTTGTAAAGTTAAAGTAAAAGAGCTGCATGTTTAATTGTATATACATGATATATAAATGCTTGTTCAAAGAAATTGTCCAAAAATGGCAATTTGGCGGCCATTTTGTTTATGCTAATTAGAAGGTCAAAAACTCAAAACTCGGCTTGGGAACCGGGTTAATCGAATTCAACATACCCTAATTATGTTAAAAAGTGCGGTTCCCAACTTTTACCCAAAAATGCACCTGACATTCACATTTCTCAGAAATCCGTCAAGTCCATAAGCGAAAGGTCACGATTGCATAAAAATCATCAATTTTCATCCCATTGATCTGAAATTTTAATAAATTTGCATATTCAGTCACTGAATTGGTTCACGAATCAAAATCTAGTAGCTGATTGTGTTTGTTTTTTAGATGTAAAGGTCAAATGCAAACGCTGCATAAAACCATCAATTTTGATTTTTTTTTTTTTTACAGAGTGAAAATGAGTGAAAATGCGTAAGAAAAGTGTATGATGAAAAGTGGATGATGTTTGTTTGTGAGAAAGAGATTAAAGCTAGCCCGGTAACTGTAGTTTGAGTGACACAGAAAGTAAGACCAGCAATCCTGACATGGAGAGTGCAAGATGGTTCCGGGCACCACACCATTTTAACGCTCCATTAAACTAAAAAGGTAACTGTGATAGCAAATGGACTTGCACAGAAATTTAAATTATTATCTACCTATATTGCACACTTCTAATGTCCCACAAATGTTTAATGGGGAGTAGAACCACAAAGGTGATGCCTGCCTGCCTTGTGCCTGCACCACAGTTCTCTTCTCGAGAATCGAGAAACTGATAGATTGGATTAATGTGGCATTATGTAATGCAGGCATGATAGGCCTAATGGCCTACTACTGTGTTAATGTTCTTTGTATGTACTGTATATGGTACATGCTCCACTACGAGCCTTAGATTAATGTTAAAAAAAAAAACATGGTTGGACAAACTAAACCCACTACAAATTGCATTTATAGCGAACAAACAAACGCAACGAGAAAGGCAAGCAAAGAATCAAGAAAGCAAACAATTTCCAAATAGGTTCAATTAACCCAGAAAATTGGGCTTTTTGTCTCCAGCACTGCTGGAAAACTTCCACACAATCATTTCCTTACCCGAGCATAAAAAGGAAAAGCTTCATAGGGGTTGGGTTCTCCCAAAACAAACCATAAACTAGCAGCGACTGATCTGGGGCATAAAGGACACCAATTTGGCCCTGTCCCCGATCAAAACAAACTGGACATTCTACAACTGTAAACTGATCTCAGATACTACAAACGAGCATCAAATGGCAATTTGCGATATTGCTGATGTGAACCAGACCAGAAGACAAGTTTATATGCAAAGCTGAGAATCACCATGACAATAAGTGGAGTAAAAACATGCCTTTGGGGTATTTTGGGGGTTAATTTGGTTGGGCCGGGAGGGAGGCATTTTGCCCCGCCCTCCCTTCTCCGACCCACCGAGCTCAGATAGGGTTAAGATAGAGCAAGTAAAAGGAAAGCAAAATGAAGGACATGTGCTCAAAAACCTTCACACTGAAGGAGCTGCGCTCCAACGCGAGTCGAAAGAATTGACGCGACCAAAGACGGAATTCGTCTGAGTTGCTTTATTGAAACAAAACAGCTCAGGTATTCTCACCAAAGCCCGTTTATCGGGCAGCAATATATATACACATTTATGTCGGGAAGTTTGCCCGGCAAAAGCTATACCGGGCATGCCCGGGTGTCGAGGGAGAGCCTTGGAAAGGCGAGTCTGGACCTGCCCGGGCGTGTTTGGCTGCGGCCTGGCAAGTCGAGGCTGGGCGTGCCCGGGCGCTCTGGACGAGCACTGGAAAGGCGAGAGCGGGCATGCCCGGACGCTCTGGGCGAGCCCTGGAAAGGCGATAGCGGGCATGCCCGGACGCTCTGGGCGAGCCCTGGAAAGGCGATAGCGGGCATGCCCGGACGCTCTGGGCGAGCCCTGGAAAGGCGATAGCGGGCATGCCCGGACGCTCTGGGCGAGCCCTGGAAAGGCGATAGCGGGCATGCCCGGGAAAGACGAGACCGGGCGTGCCCTGGAAAGGCGAGAGCGGGCATGCCCGGGAAAGACGAGACCGGGCGTGCCCGGGAGGTTCGGGCGTGCCCGGGAACAGTGAGTCCGGGCATGCCCGGGAGAGGCGCGTCTGGCCGTGTTCTGGCCGGTGCAAGGCGATTGTGTGCATCCAGCGGTAACCGCTACAACACATCATCTATCTATAATTCCAGTAATCTCTGTCTGTACGTTTGTACGTTTGTACGTTTGTACGTTTGTCTGTGACCGCTGTTTCTCGACAACCACGGGTCCGATATACTTTTAACTTGCCAGGTATATTGCTGGGGACCCGAGGATGTGCCTTTTCAAGGTTTCATATTAATCGGACAATTACTTACCGAGCTATGTCCAAAAAACGATTCAACCAATCAGAGAGCAGCGAACGATCGCGTGTGCCGAACGTGGCGGGCACACTCTGCCTCGGATGGCACATTTGAGAGCGTATTCATTTATTTCACGTTTGCAAACTATGTTGGCGTTAAACTATGTTTTACAACTAATAAAAACGAATTTGCGATTCATTCGCTTTCCTGCGCGTTTGTTCACGCGATGGCGATTTCTTTACCAAACTCCGGAAGCCGTTCGCTTTGGACCAAACCATTGCATGTAAATAGAGGGGGGGGATTGTCACCACTCGCAAGCCGTTCGCTTTGGACCAAACCATTTCATGTAAATAGAGGGGGGGGATATAATTTTAGATATAGATATAGTACGGGCATGCCCTAGTTATTATAAACTAGCAGAGTACCCTCCCTACGGGCGATCTTGTTCCAAGCGGGCAACACATTTTTCTGCCATCGGATATTTTCTGCTGACACAACTGCTTTGACTTGGATATCTTGCCGATTTCCTTTGGTAATATTGCTCTTGCTGATTTATGTTCAACTTAGGTGTCCTTGGTTTTTGAAGCATCTCAATTTTCCAGAAGAAAAAAAAGCTTCACCCCTGCTAACAATACCCACAACCAACCCACCCCCCCTCTTTCTCCTCCCCTCCACCATCCCCCCCACAACCATCACCCTAGCTAACAATACCCATGACCACCCTTCCCCCCCCCCCCCCCCCCTCACAATCCCCCATCAGACATCACCCTAGCTAACAATACCTATGACCACCCCACACCACTCACCCCTCACCCCATTCCACCATCCCTCACATTCCCCCATCAAACATCACCCGAGCTAACAATATCCCACGACCACTGCCACACGCCTTCCCTTCCAACCCCCTTCATCATCCACAAACAGTATCGGAATCCAGGCTCGCAATATGCCGTTTCTCTATGCACCGTCGCCAGCAGGATCATGGCGAGTTCACAATGTGACGTCACTGGCAATCTCAAAAATCGACAGTCTAGGGTTTTTTCGGCACTTTGTGATTGGCAAATTTAAAAAATTCCCTTCAAATTAGACCGTGATGAATGATTGCCAATGGTTTTTTTAGAAAAAGAAATTGCGTTTGGGCCCCCTTTAAGGGTCTTTTGGGTATTTTCAGTCTTTTGGGTCTTGATGGTCTTTTGGGTCTTGATGGTCTTTTGGGTCTTTTGGGTCTTGATGGTCTTTTGGGTCTTGATGGTCTTTTGGGTCTTCTGGATCTTGATGGTCTTTTGGGTCTTGATGGTCTTCAGGGTCTTTTGAGTCTTGATGGTCTTTTGAGTCTTGATGGTCTTTTGGTTCTTGATGGTCTTTTCAGTCTTTTGGATCTTGATGGTCTTTTGGATCTTGATGGTCTTTTGGGTCTTGATGGTCTTTTGGGTCTTCAGGGTCTTTTCAGTCTTTGGGGTCTTTTCATTCCTTGGAATTTTTTGGGACTTTAAGGATCTTTGGGGTCTTTAAGGATCTTTGGGATATTTTGGGTCTTCAGGGTCTTTAAGTGTCATTGGAGTATTTTGGGTCTTTTGGTTATCTTGGGTCTTCGGAGTATTTTGGGTCTTCAGGGTCTTTTTGGTCCTCTGCGTCTTTTGGGTCGTCGGGATATTTGGGGTCTTTGGGGTCCATTGGGTCTTTTCAGTCTTTTAGATCTTCGGGATATTTTAGGTCTTTGGGGTCTTTTAGGTTTTCAGGGTCTTTGGAGTATTTTGGATCTTCAGTGTCTTTTTGGTCCTCTGGGTCTTCAAGGGTCAAGGGTCTCTTGGGTATTCGGGGTTAAGGGCCTTTGGAATATTTTCAGTCTTTGTGGTCTTTTAGGTCTTTGGGAGCTTTTGGGTCTTCGGGGGCTTTTGGGTATTTGGGGTCCATTGGGTCTTTTTGTCCCTCTGGGTCATTGGGGTCTTTTTGGGTATTTAGGGTCCTTGGGGTATTTAGGGTCCTCTGGGCCTTCTCAGTCTTGTAGGTCCTCAGGGTGTTGAGGGGGAGAAGGGGAGGGTCTTTTGGGCCCTCTCGGTACTTTAGGTTAAGTATTGCAGGTTAGATTTGTGGGTGGAGTCAGGTGAGCTGTCCAACCAATGAGTGAAGAGCAGACATACATACATACAAACACTTCCTCCATTATATATAGTTTTGTAAATTTACCCACTCAGGCCTGAAAGGATTATGCGGATGTAACATATTGTTATGAATTTTGGGGTAGTGACAATTATATAGAGTTAGGTAGATCTGCATAGGTAGGTGCTCCGACTGTCGTGAAGAAGAGGAACCATCTCGATGTAAATAAGTAGAGGACCTGTCTAGTCCGGATGTCGGATTAAGTGTATCTCTGTGGTCATACGAGGATGGCTTTGTGATAAATAGAGTAGGGATTATGCTAATTCCCTTGTACGTCGTTCCCTCTGTGATCTATCTTTTATCCCGTATGGCAACGCACCATAGACATTAGCTCGGAATCCATCCCCATTAGCACACACACTAATTATAAATTCCCCCCCTCCCCCCCACAACAAAATCCCACCGGAAATGCAGGCAGGAAGCGCCCACGCATTGCGCCAACCTGGAGACAAACATTGCTCGGGCCGGCTGAGGCCACGCCCACCATCGCAAAGGATTGGTCGAAGGGTTTGATGGGGAGATCACACCCATGGGACAAGACACCACCAATAGAGACACGAGGCAGGATGAAGGCCACCGATTGGCAGAGTAAGGAAGGACTGGTGATTGGCCGGGGGAGGGGCAAGAAGCTTCCCTCGGATTGGAGGACGCTAGAGGCAAGCAGGAAGCGACGCATTGATTGGGAGAGAGGGAGAGCTGACGTCACGAGACGGCCGATAAAGCAACTGGCTGACCGACATTTTCCCTTCTCGTTTGGACCTCCTTGTTCCCTTCTCGTTCCTGCTCGTTGTTGGAGACTGGGTATCTGGACCTCGTTCGCCCCTGCCCTTGTGATTCCTCTGCTCCGACCTCTTGCCCTCACGCCTTCCTTCACCCTCGACCCTCTCTCCCTTCTGAACCGAATGTTGGGTGCATCACAGTTCCATGCCAAATCCATGAGGACATTGCACGGCTGAGGAGGCGGGTTGCTCGCTCGCACGCTCGCTTCGCGTGTGAGGCCTTATCGAGGCCTGGTGAATGAGGGCGCGTCAAGGCCTTCTTTCCGCCAACGGGCCTGACGATTCTTGACACTCCAGCCATTGAGATAAGCCCAGCACACACCCACACAACGCGGTTCCTTTCGTAAATTCTCCCTTTAGTGGGGCAGATATGTGAAAAAGATGTTCATTTCCGGCAGAAAGTGTGAAATTTCGCATACAGGGGTATTTTGGGGCGCTGATTTCAAAAATTGGCGGATCCAAGAGATCTAACCAATGGACCGGCCGCCATCTTGAATTCCAATATGGCCGCCAAGACGAAATGTTGAAATTCCCTATCTTGGGTTCTAAATGACCTGTGGCGCTGAAATTTGGTACACAAGGGTATGTTGACATGCTGAGTTCAATAATGCAATAATTTGAAATGTCTGACAAACGGTATGGCCGCCATTTTAAATTCCAATATGGCCGCCAAGACAAACATCGATGTTTTCATTGCTTTAATAGCACAGTGTACGGTAATGTCATAATGTTAAATCATTTGAGCATTATTATGATAACTGGAAAATTGTTGCATCTCAAATCTACTGATGGGTTTGTAATTTTGTCGAAGGCAGTAGAAATTTGGGAAATTCAGCGCCCCAAAATACCCCTGTATGTGAAATTTAACACTTTCTGCCGGAACTGAACATTCACATGACATTCCAATAATTTATTTTTTTTATGTTTTTTCTCTTTCAGATCCAATGTCGAAATCAAAGAAAACATCGTCAACAATTCCAATGCCAACAGACTGGAACATTTGCGCTCTTTGCCAGAAACGTTCTGAAAATGAACCACTAAGAGATGCACGTAAGGGCAGCAATCAGTCGTGTCTAGACGTCTACGAGAATCTTGCTCAAAATCTCAAGGCATTGAATGATTTAGGTGCCTTGCCTTGCGGGATAAACATTTCCCGACTAGATGATGGTTGCGGTATTGCAGAAACCCTAGCTGCGCATGCTGCCAAATGGCACAAAAACTGTTATGTGCAGTGCAGCAGCTCTCGTGTGGCCAGGGCTGAATCAAGGGAAAGAAAGCAAAGTTCAGACCTTAAACTTGGTGAAGAAACTTACTCGCCTGTTAAGAAAAGACTCAGAACAAGTTTCAAATCTCCATCCGTTGAAAAGAGTACTGCTAGCACATGTTTCTTTTGTGATAGCATTATCAGTAATGAAGAAATAGTCCACAGAGCGGCAACAAAAAATGTAGATTCCAATGTTCGATTGATGGCAACAGAATTGAGGGATACAAAACTCCTGGCTAGATTGTCTGTAGGTGATATGACGGCATCAGATGCTGTTTATCACAAGAAGTGCATGACTGTTCTCCACACTCGATACAGATCATTTGTAAGAAAGAATGAGGAAGCCAGTTCAAGTGAAAATATGCCACCAGAATCAGTAGCTTTGGCCGAATTGATAGCCTATTTGGAAGAAATGAAGTGTACAGATGACAGTTACACTTTCAAGTTAGCCGATCTCACAAAGCTTTATACAGAACGTCTGGCACAACTGGGAGGTGATATCTCAAAGAGGATTAATTCAACTCACCTTAAGGACAAGCTTCTCAGACACCTTCCGCAACTTGAGGCACATAAGAGCAACCATGAAGTGGCACTGTCATTCAAAGAGGACATTGGTGAAGCTTTATTGCATGCTTGTAGACAAAGCTCTGACAACGACGCGGTCATTCTCATGAGAGCTGCCCAGATTGTGCGCAAAGATATTTTGCAAAAGCAATACCAATTCAATGGATCCCTAGTTAACGAATCATATAACAACTCACCACCATCATTGGCAGCGTTGATGGAAATGATTCTTGCTGGTACAAACATACAAAAACAAAACGCAAACAACAAGGGAGGCGTCTCTGTGCAATCCTTAACTCAACTTGTAACATTCAACACTATGAAACGAGGAAGGTTGGAAACTACAGCAGTACGTCACAATTTGAAACGTGAAACATCACTGCCACTTTACCTGGGTCTTCTCATTCATAGCAAAACAAGGAAACGGGATCTCGTTGACGTTCTTTTTCAACATGGTTTGTGCGTTTCCTATGATCGCATACTGGAGGTATCCACAGATGAGGCCAACAGAGTCATAGAAATATACAAACATGACGGCGTTGTGTGTCCAACAAAATTGCGAAGTGGAATATTCACAACAGGCAACCTAGACAACATAGATCACAACCCATCATCAGCATCAGCACAAAGTTCATTTCATGGAACCACGTTATCACTGACACAACATGTTTCACATGACAAAAGTGGCAGCATTCGAAATCATGAGAATGTCACTGAGAATGAGAACAAACAGCGCTCCAAAACCATAGCCGCCCTTCCTGCATCTTACAGTGATGTGCCTCCTGAAACATTTCCAACTAATAATCCCATTCCAAGAAAACCAAAAGGTCCATCCACTCCAAGTGTGTCCTCCGGAATACAGGACAAAGAAAGTCAGTGGCTTTCGTTTGTACAAAGTCTGCAGGAGAAGGAAGGTCTTGAGAGTGAAGATAATATCTCCTGGTCAGCATACATGGCAAATCTGCAGGTTGAAGTTCCTCGGCCTCCTGCAATTACAGGACTGCTACCTCTGTTCCGCGAGAGTGCTCACACATTGGCAATGGTGAAGCATGGAATGAATTTAATCAAGCAGGCGACAGAACTAGTAAACCCCGGACAAGTTCCAGTTCTGACCGTTGATCAACCACTCTATGCAATTGCAAAGAAGATTCAATGGACTTGGCCAGGTATATATGGTGAAGACAAGTTTGTTGTGATGATGGGAGGACTTCATGTAGAGATGGCCTTGTTGAAAGCGATCGGCAGCTTCCTGGAGGGGAGTGGCTGGGCAAGTGTAATGACCAGTGCTGGTGTAACAACAGAGGGAAGAGCAGATAGTCTTCACAAAGGTTCGCAAATATCGAGGTCACAATGGGCACACCAAGTCACAGTAGCGGCGTTGTACGCTCTGCAGCGAAAGGCATACGATGACTACCGGAAAACATGTGAAACTGAAGATTTACAATCATTTGATCTTTGGAGCAAGAAGATGGCTCCAAAGTACCCCCAGTTTTGCTACTGGAATAAAGTCCTGCAGTTGGAGTGTCTTCTCTTGGCATTCATAAGATCACAACGGGAAGCCAACTACACGCTCTATGTGGAGACTCTCACGGCGATCATTCCGTGGATGTTTGCCATGGACCATTACCATTACGCCAGATGGTTGACAGTGCATGTAACAGACCTTCAGGAACTTTCAAACGATTCCATGGATATCCATCGTGAATTTGTCAAGGGGAACTTTGTCACTCAGAAGTCATCACACAAGTTCTCTGCTATGGCACACGATCAGATACACGAACAGCAGAACGCTTATGTGAAAGGTGATGGTGGAGTCATTGGAATTACTGAGAATGAAGGGGCTCTTCGCCGGTGGATGGTAGCTGGTGCAGAAATAGCCAGAATCCTGAATGAGTTTGAGGACCAGTTTCAAAGACAGAGGCAAACTGATGTCCGCCACCACGAACAATTGCCTAGTGTCCAGAAATCCTTTGCATCAGATCTCAATAATGCAATCAGTTCCTTTGAAAAACTTGGAAACCCGTTTGCGGAAGACAGTAATGACTTGTATGTGCTTGACACAAAGGTCATCATGCCTGATGAAGTGATAGCCGCAGTGCGATCCATGGAGGACACTGGCAAAACACAATTTGACGGATTTGTGGGGCAGCGAATCAAGGATCCTTCTGACAATTTCTATGATAGCATTTCAAAGAACAATCTGCCACTGTTGAAATCGAAGCCCAAGAAAACACCTGGAAAGTCTGAGGCGAAGATTACACGTATGAAAAGTAATGTGGAGCTCTTCTCACGAATGTACATTTCTTGCCAAACTAGAGATGGTGATCTTAACACATTTTATGAATATGAGTGTCATGGGTGGCCACCTGCATTGGCTGAAGGTATCAATACAATGCGGCCACCAACCGGCAAGGCTGATCTTTTGCCCTGTTTGGAAGCTTTAGCACAACGTCCTCGTGATGCGCCCAAAGGAGAAGTTCGTATTTTCGATGGGGCTGCCTTAGTCCATCATTTGGAGCCTAAGAAGTGCAACAGTGTGATCAGGACATTTGGTGACTATGCACAGAAACAGGTCCTTCCGTACATTGCCCGAAAGTTAAATGAGGGGACTGTGATGCGTGTTGATGTGGTGTGGGACACCTACAGAACGGACAGTCTCAAAGAAGGCACCAGGCTTGGTCGTGGCACTGGCATACCACTCCATGTGACTGAACAGACATCCGTGCCACGAAACTGGAGCAGCTTCCTTCGTGTAGATTCCAACAAAAAGACATTATTCAGTTTCCTTGCTGATTCCCTGCAAACGATGCCTATTCCAGAGGGAAAAACACTTCTTACAACCTTAGAAGAAGAGGTTAAATCAAAGCCCCCTTCTGATGTTTCTCAAATTCAACCATGTACGCATGAAGAGGCTGATTCACGAATGATGCTACATGCTTGGCATACATATCAGCAGGGGTACAGAAGTATCGTCATTCATGCAACAGACACGGATGTGGTTGTGTTGGCTATCGCAATGGCAAGCATTATGGACGGTTGTGCAATGTGGTTGGCATTTGGACATGGAAACTATTTCAGGCACATTGCTGCTCACACTATTGCGACTCACATTGGCCCTGAACGCTCATGGGGGCTTCTATTCCTGCATACTGTTTCCGGATGCGATACTGTTTCTGCCATATGTGGGATTGGCAAAAAGACTGTGTGGAGCATATGGAATTCCATGCCAAACTTGGGGGAGGTCTTCAATCATCTCTCACATGCACCAGCGGAAGTAACAGATGATGACATGGACAACATAGAGAGGTTCTTCGTTGTTCTGTACAGTAGAACTTCCCCTCTGAAGAAAGTGAACGAAGCACGCAAGCAGCTGTTTGCTCAGGGAAATCGGCAATCGGAAAATATTCCACCGACAAAAGAGGCACTGCGTCAACATGTGAAGAGGGCAGTCTTTCAGGCCGGTCACATCTGGGGACAGTCCCAAATTGCTAACCCAGAGCTGCCTTCACCTGCAGATTGGGGATGGGCTAAAAATGCAGATGATGTCTGGCATCCATTTTGGACAGTAATGCCAGAGGCGTCAAAAGGGTGCCGAGAGCTGATCAAGTGCAAGTGTAAAAAACGGTGTGCTGGAAATTGCAAATGTTCTGCTGCTAATCTACCATGCACAGAACTATGTTTCTGCTCTGGACAATGCTTCCGAGATGAGCAGTAGGAGAAGTAAAACGGATGGAAAAAAGCTTGCAGCATGTTACGGCTGCCAACTGGTACGAAATATACTTTGAAATGAGCTCTTTGACTTGTTATATGATTTGTCAACTAGGGATCCATTGAATTGGTATTGCTTTTGCAAAGAACCCGGGATTTTCAACATTTCGTCTTGGCGGCCATATTGGAATTCAAAATGGCGGCCATACCATTTGTCAGACATTTCAAATTATTGCCTTATTGAACTCAGCATGTCAACATACCCTTGTGTACAAAATTTGAGCACCACAGGTCATTTAGAACCCAAGATAGGGATTATCAACATTTCGTCTTGGCAGCCATATTGGAATTCAAGATGGCGGCCTGTCCATTGGTCAGACCTCTTGGATCCGCCAATTTTTGAACTCAGCATGTCAAAATACCCCTGTATGCAAAATTTCAAACTTTCTGCCGGATGTGAACATCTCGTGCAATTTTTGTTACATATCTGCCCCACTACTTGTGTTTGTTTTAGACATCTGGTGTGAGGGATCCCCCTTTAGAACATTTATTTACCGGCGTGTTCTTGTTATCGGGTTCCGTTTAATAAATCCGTTTATTTTTGTAAACTTTACCATCCGTTTTTGTGAGTTTATTTCCTGCAGGTTTGAAGACTGCTCGGGACCGTCAGGTAAAAACTCCCACTTCTTCTTCTTCTCTTTTCCTCCCATGCCTGTATAGCGAGTCCGTATTTGAATGACGCCTCAAAGTAAGCTCAATTGGTCATCCGTGGTGTGCTCCGTTTTAATAGAGCCGTCCACACGACAATATTTACTTTTGACCTGTCTAGCCTGGGTTCAATTCTCGACCTGACTATAAACTGTCGGATTGATGCATTGCAGGCAGGGATTTGTATTGCAAAGTGCACCATCACACGGATGGTCATTAAATGGGGATTGCTGTCTGCTAGTATTACTTAGGTGGATGTTAAAGATCATATAGTGTATTGTGATGAAGAGGAGACAAGTTGGCACCAGCACCCTGAATTTTTGTTTTGCAAAGTCCTGCTAAAATAAGCCTCAGCAGAATGGCAGGCCTGGCCAGCCGGTTCGTGAAAGACCTGAGCTCATGCTCTACAAGTTGCCGACCCCATGTCGAGATCAGAACTTGGGATCCAAAAGAGAAACTGGTCTGCAGCGAGTGCAGGTTCATGGCCGTCAACCCTTTTGTGACTATACCCACCACATCTTCTCTGATGCATCCTGGCACCTCCATAACAGTGTGATCTACCAATGTTCAAAGTATCAGATCGAGCATTATCGATCTTTCCAGAGGTTACTGCTGCAACTCTGGATGTGTTGTTTGCCCACCAAAACGTTCCCTTCACAGGATATCTCCAATTCCTCACAGTCTCATACAGTTGCTCCGGAAAGAATGTCAAACGAAGCAACCAATTTCCATGGTCAGCCACTGTAAGAGGTTCAGTTTCTTGAACTTCCAGGCCTCACCATCATCTGTGACCTCTCCTGGATCTACCATATCACAAAGCCGCTCTCCAAAGCCAGCCGGTGAATTGGCATCCACCAACATTCCTCAAAATCATAGCTACTCATTGCCCACAAGGCCTTTGTCCATAGCTCAATGGAGTGCTGCTCTCCATTATGGGCTGGTGCCCCAGCTCCACATCTGTTTCTCCTTGCTTCTGTGGAGTGTAAAGCTCTCAACATGATTGGAATCTTCTGGCACAGGGGCTGTCTCGCTCATGTCACAGAGTGGTTGGTGGCCTCTTTTTTCCACCAATAACTCCCTCTGCGGTCGCAGCCCACAGATAATCTCCAGCTCCTCCAGGATGCAGATGTTCTTCCAGTAAACCCATCCTCATTAAACTTCCAAAATCCAGGCTTACCACGAACCTCCACTCTTCTCCAGTTTGTTGAACTGCCTTTTATTGCATCTCTCCCTACAGGGCTTCCAGCAAGCAGTGTACCACCATGTCATGTCAACCTCCACCCCCCTCCCCACTCCCACCCCTCACATGTTATTTTCTATCACCATTAACCCTTCCCAATCCAACCCAATAACTTCCAGGTTATTACTGTGTCTCCTCCCCACTTTCCCTGTTCGTTCATTCCCTTGTGCCAACTGTTTCTCCATTGCCTCTTTACCCGAATAATCACCAAAAACTTCCATGAGCATAGATTTTGCATACAAAAATAAAAATGGTGTAAGAATGAGAGAGTGGATTAATCACTCTTATGCGAGGATTAATTAAATGTGAGTACAACACAACAACAGGCATTTCAAGGCCATTTTCCCTGTTAGAGCAGGGGTTAGCGAATTAATTAAATGTGAGCATCTTCATCGTTTCATTTGTCAAAAGAAACAGGATAGAAACAAGTACAGATACATTCAAAGTACACCGCCCCCATGCCAAATAAATAAATAACATCCTCCAGCACGCGGCATTGCCTGTAGCACATAGAAACGGAATTGGGAGGGAGAGGTGTACAATAAATTGATTGATTAATTGCGTAATTAAAATCAATACATAGTAATTCTAAAACAATTTATTTATCAATTGACTAATAGCATACCCCAACCACCAGTGTCTCATTTGAAGCTGTACCTTTGTGAAAATTAATTAAATGAGTAATTAATCAGAAAATCAATTGATTAATCAATAAATCAAAAATATCCTTTATAGCAACATCACTTGGTCACTGTCGTGTCCAAATATCAGCTTCCTAGCTAGCTCAAAAGGTGCCTGAGATATTGCCCAGATGAGAAAGAAAATAAATAAATACTTAATAAATCGATAATAAGTAAGTAATCGATCAATTAATTGATTATTCAAAAAACAAAAAATTCTGTTTTTGCCAAAGCACGTGCTCACTATTGTGCTGAAATTTCAGCTTCGTAGCTCAATGGATGGCTGAGATATCACCTAGCTAGACAAACAAACAAGAAAGAAAGAAAGAAAACAAGCAACCGTAGTGAAAACTGAGTACTCCTTTTCAGCGCGCGTCATCACGGGGCCCCCTTCGGTGCCCGGTGATGACGTCATGCAGCGCCTGGAGATGGAATAGGAAAGGAGCGGTGTACCTCAAACCAAAAATGTCAATGACCATGTAGAAACAACATAGGCAATCAAAAACTTGATCCAACTCACTTTATTGGTTTGAACAGAGCTTGACCATAGTTTTCAAAGGTCATTATGAGCTTCAACTGGGTACCACCAGATTTCATCACTGCAGCAGGAAGGAAAACAAATGCACATGTCAAAGCATCACAAACTAGAGAATTCACAGAATACCTTACCCCATGCAGTCTTGAGAAAAAGGACTTGGGAATGGTCTTTTCAACACTTGCTTTACGTTTCTGAGCACGACCTATAATAGCTTTGTGAAATGTGAATAACAGTGTTTTCATATGAAAATGATGACATCTGGAACATATGATGTGCATATGAACATGACAATCATATGAAACTGATGGGTCAACCAGAACAGTCCAGAGCTGAACATTCTACCAACTCTTCTGGGAGGAACTGACGATTTTGGAACGATCTTGCATATAAATAAATATGCATTAAACAAACAGATCTTTTGGACGGGAGCATTGCTAGGTGCCTCCATTTTGTCTGGGTCACCGTGTTACTCTACGCTCAGAGTGTGCGAGCAAATTTGATTGGTCAAACAAAAACAAACAAACATTGCATCAGTTGTTTACCGCCACTGATAGACCCTCTTTCACACCATCTGATTTAACACGTTAAATGAGTTCTTCGTGCCTGTTGTTTGTGTCCTTTATGATGTTCCTAAATACAAGTAAGTTTTCTGTTTGAAATGATTTCCAATTTTGTTTGATTGCCTGTCAGGCAGACAGATCAGAGCAATTGCTTTACCTTGTGAGTGTGCAAGCACACACGGGACGAGACTCCATACAATTTGCCAAATCCAGAGCCAAAGTACAGCTATATTGCAGGCTCGTGCTCAGATTCATGTTCTGATTTGCGTTCTAGTGTTCAATACATAACATTCAATTGAAATTAAGGAGTTCCTCGCTCATAAACTGACATGACAAGCAGACAGACACAGTGAAACAATTGCTTAACCCAGCTTTGTGTTATGCGCATGGGGTAATCTTACTATAATAATTCACCAAATGTCCGTCCGTCCCTCCGTTCGTTCGTTCGAAGGTACCGCAAAAACGGCTGAACCGATCGCAACGAAATGTTGGGTGGGTAATCCTGGGACCCCCTGGAGTAAAATAGGCTATATTGTTTTTCCAATTTCAGCTTTGGCCTCCAGCATTTTCAGGTTTGGACTCCCGTATAACTTTATTTTCCCGGGTACCGCACAAACGGCTGCACCGATCGCAACCTGACGAATGAAAACACACAGTTAAAAATAATGACCTTGGACAAAGACCTTTTATAAGGACATGGGTTGAATCCCTGCTTGAGAGAATGCCAACCCCCTCCCCGCCATCACGTTCGTCTCTCCAACTCACAATCCCACGAGATATGCGGAAAGGACGACCAAAACCAATTATCTTCTTTTTGATTCGTATGTAAACATCATTAAAAGTAAATAATGACCTCGGCCAAAGTTCAAATGACGTGGGTTTAATCTCGACATGAGAGAATTCCACATAGCTATTTGGGCGGTGTATAAGCTAACAGATCGCTGTCTCCATCGATCTTGCCAAGGCCGTAACACCTATCGGCTCAAAATCCTTTTAACTGTTGACTTGGTAGTTTTTACAATGAAGGAAACATTAACAATGTTGTTAAAAGTTTATTTTTTATATTAATGTTATTTCATTTGTGATTGGAGTTATGCTGTTTGGAATGAAAAAAAAGATATCGAGTTCAAGTGAATGACGAAATGCCATGCTGGTTTCTACTTTCTAAACGCGAAATTCGCGGATCGCCATATGCAGATTCGCCACGGTCCCACGATCGATGTTTCTACATGTGAACGTACACATTTGTTTGCGTACGGGTACGTTTTTCATGGACGTCCTTCACGAACTTGCTGTCCATGTCTGACGTACGACTGAAGGTGCTACAGGAATGTGGAATTTATTGGTTTAATGCTTTTGCATTCACCGTTTCTGCATTGTATGTTTGCTTCTGCCCTCCCACCCATGCGTAGCACGGGTACCTCACTAGTAAAATACAATTTAGCCTCATGTAGGAGTGTTTGAAGAGCTGTTTGAAACATACTAGTAGGCCCGTTGGTCTTTTGGACCAAATCTTCATTGGTCGTCACGGCCTTGTAGCATACCTGCCTGCTGTAGTGCTTGAGCATTAGGTTGCCTTTCACCAAGCCTAGATGTGCTTGGGCCAGGGTGGGTGCCGGGGCAAAGGGGCATTATACGTTGCCAAATGATACTACTGTTATTATTGTTGGGACTATTATCCTTATTAATTAACATGTGCTTTCTTACAATGTCATCATTTGTTATTTAATTTGAAATTAGAATGCCATGCCGAGGAAGTACCTATTAAGCTGCTCTCTGCACCTTAACACTGTGTGTGTTTAATGCAAGGGAATTCTTCCGGATTCTTTGTATTAATTATCCTAATCAACCCAGGAGGTCATATCTATCATTTTGGTGCATCACATTCCACATCATAAAGCTCAAGTAGAACTCTACAAAAAACATGACACACACACACACACACACACACACACACACACACACACACACACACACACACACACACACACACACACACACACACACACACACACACACACACACACACACACACACACACACACACACACACACACACACAATTTGTTATTGGAATTTGTGATAGCGATATTTAGATTCACATTAACTTAACTTCTGTGCCAAGTGATGTTTAGGAGTAGCAATGTATGTGTGGTATTCCAAGATGTGGCCTCCACAGATGTCAGTGTCGCACACAGATGTCGCACACTGACACAGTCAGTGTCGAACGCATGAGAATATAATGATTATAAAGTTACAAATGCATTGACTGATTGAGTGACCTTTTTGGAAACAACCGAGCTGGTGGATCCAAGGTCTGTAAACTTTCTGGGTCAAAAAGGTTGAAACCTCATTGATTAATGGAGCCTGGCTCACGGTTGAGACATTAGTTATATCCGTCTGCAGTTAATTGGTGTCCATGTAATGCATTGGATAGATATGTGCTAAATTACAAGATTGGCTCTGGAATTACAAGATGGATTTTGCTACATTAGCTCGTCTGAAGGAGACAATCTGGCTCACAAGGTCTCTCATGCCGTTTACAAACCACCACTATCACAATGTACATTAATTGCGTGCATTGTACAATTCATCTCGTGATTGGATAGTTAATAACAATGAGCATCAGCAAGACATCCACGTTGTTTGTCATTAGCGAACCCTCATGAAAGGCTTCAAATTGAGTCACATGTCTGCCTGTGTCAATTCCATCAAATGAAAATGGGATGATTGTTATCAAAATGGGTGATGAGAGGTGAGAATCCAGACAACAATTGGAGTAAATTATAAAACAAAGGAACCGGCATAAACTGCTCCAACCCGCTAATGGTGGCAAGGTATCCGTTATTGGCTGACATAACTGTCAGCTGGCCTGTTTCATCTTCCCATCTGAACACTTAGCTCATGAAGTTGGTGTCCCAGGTTCACATCCCAGACATTGTGTGAATATGTTTATAGTCTCCAAATATCTTTCTGCTGCACAAAAAATTTGCAATATGTCTTTCAATCCTGAAAAATTTCTCACTCACTCTCTACGAAAGGACCACCTGGCAAACACTCCTGTCTACTTTCTTAACAATCCTCTTGAAAAAGTTCAGTCACAGAAACGTTTGGACCTCACCTTCTTGGGCAAAGCCATGACCCTTCTTGGGCAAACCAAAATTCTAAGTTGACCTCCAAAGCCAGTTTCTGAATGGGCATCCTCCATCGTGCAAGGCCCTTCCTTAGCACACCTGAACTCTTATTCACGTACAAGGCATTCATCCACAGCTATATGGAGTACTGTGCTCCCCTTTGGGCCGGCACCCCTGCTGCAAACCTTGTTCAGCTCGACGCTATGGAAACGAAAGCCTTCGGGATCATTGTAATCTCCTGCGATGAAGCCGAGTCCATGGGCCCATCACTTACATTGCAGACAGGTCGGTGGTGTCTTTGTCTTCTACCACCTTCTCACTCTGCTCTTTCCGTCCTCTGTCCCTCCCTCCCCCAGCTTTGTCCTGGGCACACACAGTCTGCCAGCTACCCCCTTCTGGTGAAACTCCCAATATCCCAAATTACTGCTCACCATTCACTCATTCTTCTTTTTTCCCACCTGTGGAACCAACTTCCTCAATCTCTTCAATCTCATTCTCCCCTCCAGGGTGTCAAGACAGCTCTTCACCACCACATCAGGTCATCCCCCATCCAAAACCATGATTTTTTTCTGCCTACCCCTATTACTATCAACCCCCTTCCACCCTCCACTCCTGCCCTTCCCCAAAGCCCACCCCTTTCAAAAGCCCACCCTTTTCAGTCTTGTCTTCCTAAGAGTTTGCTTCTGTATCCATCTTGTTCACCACCTGTGCCCTTCCCTCGCCCTCATTCTTCCCCACATCCCTCATTTGTCAAACTTTCCCACTATGTTGTCCCTCAATCCTGCTATTGGTGGGGTTCCCACCAAATCTTTCTACTGTTCATTTTGTTCTGTTACATCTGGATCTGTTATATGTTCTTGCTCCTCCAAAGAGCCTTGACATTGTATAAAATAAATAAAGTACACTGATAGAGTTGTTCAACAACCAAACGCTAAGTTCCAGCTTGTGCTCAAAACCCTTGAACAGGTCACACACATAAGCATCCCAGCAAACGAAGATGTATGAGAAATGCATTTCGTACCAACCGTTACGACCTTCTGCCTACGCAGGTCATTCAGCAGGTCTTCCACGACAGGGTCATGCCGTGCGTACAGAGCGTTCTTGTTGATCCCGAGGTGGAACTTCAGCCAAGTCGGGTATCGCATGTATGCGTCCAGACCAGTAGGGAGCATCGGGGCAGGATATTCCAGGTCGCTCGTCCTGAAACACCAGATTTATATTCCGGCCTCAGACACATCAACCAACTTGAATAACACATTTCACATAAATAGTTTACTTAAAAAAATAATTATACACCTTTATAACCATTAACTCCAAATATTTTCATGCCACTTAGTTACTCTGAAATCAATCAGTGCCAAGGTCGTGTACATGTAAAACAGGCAACACCAATAAATTAGTTTTACATTAATGTGAATGCAATAAGCAATGATGGGAGAGAATGAGAGATCTATGAACAGAAAAAAATGACTGGATTTTTGTCCTCTTATTATTCTTTTCTTCATCCTCCTCTTCCACTACCCATACAATTTACCCTTCACTCTACCTACTCCAAACACCCTTAGCTTCACATCTTCTTCATAAGAGCCCTCTAACCCCGCCCGGGCCACTCCTTCATACAGTGAGAGTAGCAAGCGCATGGTGTAGGCGGCGGCCACTCCTCCTCATGGGTGAGCAGAATTGAGAGTCATCAGGGTAATTTTTACAATCAAAATTACTTCTATTCAATGAATAAATTAGGAAGTAAAGTTATCACAGGCCTCAGTGAGCAGCATAAATCAATGGTTAATTACACTATCCTGAGGACCAAAAGGACGATCCCAGAATCGCTTTACTTTGGTGGATAGCTATTTAATCAAAGCTTGAATCGCAGTTGCAAAACTTGAAGATGTTTAAGATCTGAATCCCCATCAGCAAACATCTTGGAGAATTTCCTTCTCCAAGATGTATGCCGATGCCCATCTCCCCCCCCCCCCCCCCCCACCTCCCACACCAACCCCCCATTCCACCCTGCCACCCGTCCCCCAGCACAAAGCACATTGTTCCAGGCTCAAATACAGAAGCTAAAATACTCAACCTAAAGAGCTCGATTTCTAACATCAAATGTTATCATTAGCGCAAGCAGTTGTGGTGATGTATGCAAGACATGCATGATCTACCATGAAGTTGTGTGTATTTACTGATCGGGTGTAAATATTGTGTATATTTGAATCTTCGACAAAGGATCAACTATTCTTTTTTAAATAAAGGAGAATGAAATTAAGTTTTTGCAATCAATATTTGAATACTAATTTATTGCGTTAACTACGGTTCGAAACATGGTTCTATTGGGAATATGTGAAGCCAAAAACAAGTGACTTTTAAAATTGATTTTAAATTTCAATTTAGGTCCAGATTTCATTTCTTTTTCATATTATGTATTTGCGAAAGAAAGCTTGACATGCATCCTGTAAATGGCAAAGATATGTGATGTTGTTATGTTGCAGTGGGTACAAATTAGTATAGGTAGCATGTTGATTTGGCTTGGTCGATGTGTTCGTGTAGGGTAAAGCAATTTCGGTAACCAGGGACCCATTAGAGTGAAGTTGGCCTGTTCTTCTGTATGCCGTGAGGTGTTGACAAAGGCATTAGACAGGAAAATATAATTCGTATGTGTCCTCTCTCTGAACCAGACAAGGCACCCAAGCAAGGTGAGGATGGGGTGGTACCAGAAGTGGTTCAGAACGTGGCTGCTTCAAGTGTGTGGCTTTTCAAACCTCCTCGCAGCCCGCGATGGTTTGAGAGGCACCGTGATGCCAGCTGGCCTGCTTAATGTCACGGAGACTGCAACTGCGGGACCCGAGGCCATAAAAGGTGGAGCGACAATGAACGTGGGAAGAGAACAACCTGACCCGAGCGTGGAAGGTTGTGCCGAGATTGCTCATCCCAAGAGCCTGAGTCACGCCCTGCATAGGCCAGAGCTACACCCGTATTTTCTCCTCACCAGCGGCCCAGGACATTTGTCGGCTTGAGTTTCCGGGTCGACGCAGGACTCATCCTTTGTCCCAAAAACTCTTCTGTCTTGTCCAATTCACTTTGTCTCTCTATTGTGGTGTGTCTGAGGGCCCAGATAACTAAAGATCTTCGTTTGTCATTTGGTTCCTGGATGCGTGTGATCAGTAGTGGGCAAGGGATTTATTTATTACAAACTTGATCGCCTTCATTGTGTTCCCTTCCCCATGACAATTGTTCTTTTATTAAATATACCTGTTCTCAGTTGTGAATTTTACCTGGTGTGGTTCCTCCTTGATGATTAAGAAAGACCCATTGAGAGATAATTGGCCATGGCATTTAACGCTGCATATCCAGACTGCGTCACACATTAGGCCCTGCCTAATTAGCATCAAGAAGTACAATGCCTAATTGGCATGACGCTGGACCGATTCAGGACTTCCAATCGGTACAGTATTGCGGCCTCGGACATGTAATCTGGCAGGGAGGACCCCAAAATGGTTCACTTACAGGCGCATTGAGGCAACTTGCCAGATTTGAACCAGGCAACTGGGCCAACCAGACACCTATAACGTTTTGGGATGGCAGCAAACACTTTGCTGATGTCTTTGGTAGCGAGTATAGTGCATTTCGGTGGTTTTTCTCTGCTGACGCCATCAAAGGTGTTTTGTGTGAGGATTGTGAGGAGAGTTGGTAGTGGAGTAATTTGGTCGGAATCCATGATGGGTGTGTGAGAGTGTGATGTGTGGTTTTGTGAGTGTAAGTATAAGGTGTTCTATAACTTTGGAATGTGTACACCTGTACATCTGCAGGATGCTGCTTTGGTGGGTCTTTGTTTGGTTTGAGGAGGCTAATCATTTTGCCGAGTTTCCAAATTTGGGGAATTCTTGAGTATTGCTCGGGAAAGCTGCTTGTATTTGTTAGGGCTGATATGCCATGTGATTCAAGGCGTTTTAAATATAAAGTGGAGATGTTGTTGGGGCCGGTAGCCTGGGAAGTTTTAATGTTTTTAATTTTTTTTTTTATTGTTTGTGTGGGAGTGAATGGTGTGATGGTGTCGAGTTAGTTGCTGAGTTTGCATCTTGCAATAAATCTTTCCTCTTTTCTGTATTTATGGCAATGATGATGGTTAGGTGATCTGAAGGGAGTTGTTGTACCGTTCTCCACGTGGTTGTGGTGGAAGGTGATGGAAAACAGAATTTTATGTCTGGTGATGCTTTTGTAGTGTGTGTGTGTGTGTGTGTGTGTGTGTGTGTGTGTGTGTGTGTGTGTGTGTGTGTGTGTGTGTGTGTGTGTGTGTGTGTGTTATTTTAAATCTAATCTGAAAGCACTTTACAACGAAGAGTAAAATTGAAAAGGAGTAAAAAATTAAAAATGACACCTACAAGGGTAGAAATTAAGACAAAAAAAAAAAAGCAACTGCAAAAAGACAAGACTTTAAAAAGAGATCAAAAACAAAAAGAGATCAAATATGAAAGGTGTTGCAGATTTTGAAAGGCAGAGAGAGAAAGAGAGGAGGGATTTGCACCATTTTGGAGTGCAGGATTTGCACCTGTTAAAATGCTTGATCATCGATTTTGTAAAAATTATGGGGCTAACCCCTGCTCTTGCAGGGAAAATGGCCTTAAAATGCATGTTGTGTTGTTGTATCGATTTTGTAAAAAGATGGTGGATGACATGAAATGGTGGCATACACAGCCTTGCTGATGCCCTGGAGCAAAGAGTGCGATTGAACCGCATCCAGAAGAAAAGAGGAACATAAGAGTGGAGTTGTGTGCCGAGCCTCAATTTGGGGAGTTTAATGAGGTGAGGGTCATGGGAAGGTCAGGTGCATCATGTAAGAGCTGGGGAAGGTCATAGGGAAGAGCCAACAAAAAAAAGTGCAAAAGAGACAACCAACCTTTCTGTGATGGGAGAGCAACTGGCCTTGTGCTTCATCCTCGTTGCAAAAGATTCTGTTAATGTTGAGAGCTGCAGATGACACAGAATCCAGCCTTCTGGATAGAATAAACGAATGAGTAGCACTAAGAATACAAATGAGGGATCATATAACATGGAAATTAATTTGTTCAAAACCCATATCTGACCCTAAATTATTAACCTGTTTATGATTTATTTATTTATTTTACACTATGAACTTTACAAAGATCCTTTTTTACGCGTAAATACGAATAATCAAAATGCACTTAAAGTTTAGTTTTCCCCTCTGTGATGTGTGGTGGTCCATGTGCAGCCTGTGGCTGCTGGTTGCATCATTTTCTAAGGGCAGGGTGTTCCGCTGATGCGGTTCCCCCCATTGCCAATCATCCAGTACTCATTTTTCTGGCCTCAGAAGGATGAACAGGCTGAGTCAACCCAGCTAGTGTTGATTCAACGGCTGACAGGGGCTCCTACTCAAGACCTTAAGACCTCAAGCCAGGCACCTTAACAGTTAAGCAAACACCAGGCTCCAGGGACCAAAGTTCAGGTTTAATAATTCACTCGTGCACAAATTCGCAAGTTGCGTCCAAATGTTGTCCTTCAGTAGTTTTGTGATGACTTTGTGAAAAACATGGAGATTATTTAAATAAATAAATAAAGTGTTTGCGAACATACCAGGAATCTTCTTCTTCGTTAAATTTGTAAGGACAACACGGGGATCTCAGGGAGAGGTGAAAATGCGCAGACAAAGAGATATTTCAGGTACAAAGGTGACGTGATAGATAGACGCGAGGACAGACACATTCACAGACCGATTACCATCCATCGCTGTCCGCCTCTTTCCGTGAGTCCAGGTGCCCAATGGACCGCACCGTTAACAGGCGATTCTTCTCATCCAACGCAGGCCCCGCGGTGCGGTAAACCGGTTGCTGGAACAGAGCGAGGAGGCGGGACGAACCTCTTATGCTTGGGCTCGCGGGTCCGAGTCCGGCTGCCCCCGATACGCCGCTCAGGTTTGAGAAAACCCGTCCGAGAGCGTCCCCGGCTGCGCTGGGGGCGCAGGAACACGTGGAGCCTCCACGGGCCACGGATGGAGCACCGGAGGACAATCGCGGAAGCAGATCCAGCGCGATGTGCAGGGCGCACATGGTGAGCAGTAACGTCACAGCCACTACCTTGAACTTGCGCTTGAACAGCGGTAGCGCCATCTCGAATCAAGCCTGCCCGGCCCGGCTCCTCTGGCTCGACCCTCGCTAGGAGGTGCCCGATGCAGACATCCCGGGCCTTCGGCCGAGATTCCCCGCCGGGCCGGGCATGGCATCCACGGAAAATGCAATCCACCAGGAAAAAAACGTCAACAACCTTTGTTTGCACTTCGCTCCTCCCTCAATTCCTTAGCTCCTCCTATTATTTTCTCCACCAGGGCCTCGTCGCTCCACCCACCGATTCGTCCCTCCTCCCTCTTTCTTCGCCACGCCCCCTGACTCCTCCCTGCTTTCTTCTCACTAAAATTGTTCGTCCACCCCGAGTCACCTACCGGTTCTTTTGTTTGCCACCTTTTCTGACCTTCCTGCCTCGAATCTATCTCCGCTCATTCACGCTTGCCGCTTTTAAATGGTATCTCCTCCCCTCCCACTCCCCATTCTCCTATCTTTATGGCATCCACCACCCAGCTGCTGTCCTCCAACCATTTCACTGCCCTCTATGTAATCCAGCCTTCCTCATGTCCACGCCCTCTACGGTGATCATGGAGACGAGCATGGATGAATGGTCTCAGAAACATGTCTGGTTTGATGATCAAGGTTTAATTACCTCCTCCCCCAAAGGTGGACGGAGGTTATAGGCTATGAGCCAGACCCCCCAAATTGACCGGTCGGTACCATACAGATGGAGTAAGGCTCATTGTGATTTTTAGCAAGATATATGTCCCTAGATATGAAAAAAAAGTGATAGCAGTGTATAACTCTCGGCCATCTCTGTGTTATCACCCGAAATATTATTATACGCCTGCTTCGCTTCGCCAAAAAATGTGATATTTGCTAAAATTGGAATAAATATGTTTTTAAGGACCACAGAGTGCCGAGATCGAGATCGAGATCGTATTTGTTCGAGAGATCATGATAAACCTAGTGTGGAGCAAGTTTGCATGCATTGTGAAATATAATGTAGCTGATGTTACAAACCTACTTTAGGATACTAGCTAATACCAAAAATTACACTGAGATACCAAAAGTAGTAGACGAATAAACCTAAAATGTTCAAAAGCTATGTTTCGTTCCAAAATATCAAAATTAGGGGGTATGGTTGAACATGTTTTGAACTTTGCCAAAATATGTGCCCCAAACAACCACCATATTACAAAGTAATGATATATTCCAATGCAGTGGTTCATTGCGAAGATTTTGAGGGGTCAAATGTTACTCTGGGAGTTTTCATTTTTGAAATATTGACAAAAATGTACAATGTGAATTCTGAACTCGAAGCGATTTCGACCACTTTTTCACTAAATTTAACACATTTTTTGTCATTATATCAATATTTTGATAAATAACCCCCACAAATGTTCTATATTTCTATTACTATATTAGTTGGCATCCAGTATGCAAATTATTGGCACTCTGTGGTCCTTAAAAACATATTTATTCCAATTTTAGCAAATATCACATTTTTTGGCGAAGCGAAGCGGGCGTATAATAATATTTCGGGTGATAACACAGAGATGGCCGAGAGTTATACACTGCTATCACTTTTTTTTCATATCTAGGGACATATATCTTGCTAAAAATCACAATGAGCCTTACTCCATCTGTATGGTACCGACCAACCCCCTTGGCTCATAGCCTATTATGTTTTCACCCCATTTTTTTTCCCCCTTTTGTGAAAAAATATCTCAAAAAGTTGTGGACGGATACGGACGAAATTTGGCAGGGAGGTAGCGTATGTGACAAGGACGAAATGATTAGGTTTTGGTGAAGATTCGGATCCGGCTACGAGAATTTTGAAAGTGCTTCTTCACCATTGGGAGATCGGGTCAAAAACGATACATAGCAGGATATCTCAAAAAGTTGTTTACGGATTTGGACGAAACTTGTTGGACAGGTTGTGTGTGTGACAAGGAGAAATAGATTCGATTTTGGTGAAGATCTGAATATGGATTCGGATATGATAATTATTTAATTTTTCAGTGATCCTTCACCATTGAGTGATATGGCCAACCAGGTGGAGGTATGCCCTCCAATGAGTGCCGCTATAGTTCTAGATAATATCCCCTCCCTACCACCACCTTTCTCCATAACCAAATTCTTGCCTCCTCCTTGTTTGCAGCATCACTAATCCCTGGTTTAGTTCCTTTTTCTCCCATGCAGTTCATCTCTATATTGATCATCCAAATTAGATGAACCCTCGTGAATGATAACCCAACAAACACGAGTGATGTGTAAAATAAGGCATTCTGTTTCACTTTGATACCTGAAGACAGAAGCATTCAGCGTCGCTTGTTTGAACATGTTTTGGCTTTAGGGCCGAGGTGCCTGTGTAAAGTTTGACAAGCTGTTCGTCTAGCCCTTCTTTGTACACAGAAGTCTATAGGCTCATGTAGGGGAGAAATGACAGAGGGCAGCAGGTTCACAGAGTGATACAGGGTCAAAGGAGAACAGGACAATGTAGACATCACACAACAGTGGCAGATAGAAAAGGTGTAGGTGGGGGAGGAAAATAACAGTAGAACGGAGTAGGGGTGGGTATAGGAGAAACCATGAGGTTACGATGTGCAGCTTCCTTCTCGGACGAAGGAAGCAGAATAGGGGGACACCAGACAAGAGATATAGGAAGTCAGTTCTACGAACAAGCTACAGAGGGACGAAGGAATGGAAGTGAGTTTTCAGTTTAGAATTTGGAGGGGATGACCAGGTGTGGAAAAATAACGAGTGTGACCTGGGGGAGGCCAGAGGAACGAGAGAGCAGGGCAGGAGCGAGGTCGATCGCAAGAGATATGACAGAAAACCGAGTCCACCAACATGGCTGCGGTGGGTGAGAAGCAGACCTTGAGACGAGGCCTCCTGCCGAGATTCCTCTTCTTCAGCATGGCTTCTTTAGCAGCTATTGTCAGTTCTAGTTCTAAGTCCCCCACAGTCAGTTCAATGTGCTGAACTCCAAGATGTCACCCTGAAACTTGGTGGGGACAGGATGTCATGATGTGCTCCGTGGTTTGGTCAGGGTTGCCACGGTCACAGCCGGGCGAGGTTTTGAGATGCCACTTGTGCATCAAGTAGCCACATCGGCCATGTCCAGCCCTTTTCCTGTTGAGGGTTGTCCACATGCTCTTTGGCAGATTGAAACCAGATTGTTGAATTGTTGGATCGGGAACTATGAATTTGTTTGACATGGTTTTTTCAGGCCACACTTTCTTCCAGGATTCTTCAGTGTTGTGGAGTAGACCATTCAGGAGGTGCTGAGTTCATGACCAGAAAGGGTTTTGGGACATCTTTCAGGTCTCCATGGATATGAAGATCCAGGTTATTACTCATTCAGATTACCTACCTGCATTACTGCATCCCGCTGGAGAGGTGGATATTTGGCAGGTAACCACTGAACTAGGATTGATCTCAAAGTTCCGGTGAAAAACCGCATTACTGAACTCGAACTTTGCTGGAGAGAGAGTGCGTACCTCTGCCAAGATGAACAGTTTAGGTTTTGTATCCAAACCGATAGGCCAAATCTGCATCCGGACCTGAACCAACATCTAATCAATTCGTCCTTATCACACACGCAACAGCAATGTGATGAGCCCTGAGCTGCTGAGAAACAACTTGGCTTTCGTCCGGCGATGTGCTCCACCAAAGACAGGTTGTGTCAGATCATGCGGCCTACTAGCATCAGGGCCTGCATCTCTTCCAGTGGGAGGACGGGTTTGAAATCCGAGCAAAGGTACAAAAGTGAGAGAATAGGATTTTCCATCGTCCTAATGTTTGGATCTTTTTCCTTCTTTGTATAAAAATGAATTTCACAACAGCGAATCAGCAACCATGCATTCTGTCCTTTGGGTCAAGGTGTATGTGTACAGTTTGTACAAACATAACCGTGCACTTTGATCTTTGTCATGTTTGGATTTTTTTTATCCTGTCGAGATTTAAAAAAAAAATCGTTCCTTAACAGAGAAACAGCAGATGTCCTTTGTACAGCATTCATTTTGACCTTTGGGCAAAGGCGATAGTGTACTGCTTTGGACAGGCCTTTCATGGCCTTGCACAACCATGCACGGCCTTGCACAACCATGCACCTTAGTCTGCAGGCAGACTGCATCATTCAGCCGAGTCCATCACAATGCTTTTTTTATGCCTCCGCAGCCAAAGGCCGGAAGCATTGTTTTTGGGTTGTCCATCCCGATGTCTGTTTATCGGGGGTTTTTTTTGTTTTTTTTACTACGATAGTTTATGAACCACAAAGTATTTCAACCAAATTTGGTAAAAGAACAGACAGTAAAACAAATATGAGCCGATTCGATTTTTGGTTCAAAGGTTGTTTTTTTTGGTCAAAAGGTCATGCATCCTTTAGAAATAGAAAATCATTTTGCAGACCATACAACTTTAAATAATTTGACACCTCCAAGCTATGTATATATTGTGTTACATCTCCGACCTTGATAGAGCAGCATGTCATAGTTTTTAAGGCGTAGCCCATTGGGCAGAGCTGACGAGAACAGTGTTTGTTTGTTTGAACCGTGTTTTTCAAGTATGTCCCCTCAAACGTATACCAATCAGAGCTGAGAATCTAATCACATGACAGGGTGAAGTGATTACGTCTGATGTCATTACGGCGGTGTGGCGGCTGACTCTCCACACACCGCCATTTTGATTTCTATGCAGTTCATGCCGAACATATCGTTGAACCTGTCGTATATCACAATCGCCATGCTCTACCTTTACGTTTTTTATTGTGTGAAACACAAACAAACCCCTTGTTAAAATGACCATCAAATATCGAAAGCCTCGGCGTTACGGCTCTTCCAACAAAACGGTACGTATAGGCCTTAGGCGTTATGACTCGCCTTCCGCTTCGGACAAATTAAACCCAGGCTTCTTAATACAGTGGTATCGTTTTCGAAATAATAATAATATTATAGTAAATATAACCAAAACAAGTACAGATACATTCAAAGTACACCGCCCCCTTGCCAAATAATTAAATATCCTGCAGCGCGGCATTGCCGGGGCGCCTCCGGCGCCCGGCAATACCGCAGTGCAGCTCATAGAGGCTGCTTTGGGAGGGAGAGGTGCACGCTAATTCATTGATTAATTGTATAATTAAAATCAATAAAAGATTATCACAAATTATTTTCTTAATCAATTGGCTAATAGCATAACTAAACCACTCGTGCTTCATCCGAAGATGTATCTTTTAGAAATTTAATTAAATAAGTCATTAATAAAAAATTTAATAATTAATTGATTCACCAATAAATAATTGATCGATTAAATGATTAATCAATAAATCAAAAATATCCTTGATAGCCACATCACTCGGTCACTGTCATGTCCAAATATTAGCTTCCAAGCTCAAAAGGTGCCTGAGATATTGGCCAAATGAGCAAGAAAATAAATAAATGATTAATAATGAAAAGAAATAAATAATAATCATAAAAAAATTAAATTATCAATCAATTCGGTCACAGAACACATAAACCACCACCATTTCATCAGAATCTGTAACTGGGGGAAAAAAAAAAATTTTCAGTAATTAATCGAATAATTAAATAATTAATCGATTCATTGATTAATTGATTAATCAATAAATCAAAAATATCCTTGATAGCCACATCACTTGGTCACTCATGTCCAAATATTAGCTTCTGAGCTCAAAAGGTGCCTGAGATATTGGCCAAATGAGAAAGAAGATATAAATGATTAATAATGAAAATAAATAAATAATAATCATAAAAAAATTAAATTATTAATCAATTCGGTCAGAGAACACGTAAACCACCACCATTTCATCAGAATCTGCAACTGAAGTTTTTTTATTTATTTATCATTAATCAAATAATTAAATAATTAATCGATTAATTCATTAATTAATAATTGATTAATCAATAAATCAAAAATATCCTTGATAGCCACATCACTTGGTCACTCATGTCCAAATATTAGCTTCTGAGCTCAAAAGGTGCCTGAGATATTGGCCAAATGAGAAAGAAGATAAATAAATGATTAATAATGAAAATAAATAAATAATAATCATAAAAAAATTAAATTATTAATCAATTCGGTCAGAGAACACATAAACCACCACCATTTCATCAGAATCTGTAACTAAAAAAAAAAAAAAAAATTGTCATTAATAAAATAATAAAATAATTAATCGATTAATTGATTCATTAATAAATCAAAAATAGCCTTTGCAGCCAAATCACCTGGTCATTGGCATGTCCAAATATCAGCTTCCTAACTCAAAAGGTGCCTGAGTTAATGGTCAGAAGAGAAAGGAAATTTGATTAAATAAATAAGTACTTAATTAATCGCTAATAATTAAATAACTCCTCAATTAATTGATTAATCAAAAAACAAAAAATACCGTTTTTGACAAAGGTCTTGCTCACTATTGTGCCAAAATTTCAGCTTCCTAGCTCAAAGGATGGCTGAGATATCGCCCGGACAAACAAACAAGAAAGAAAGAAAGAAAGAAAGCAAGAAAACAAACAACCAGAGTGAAAACTGAGTACTCCGTTTCAGCGTGCGTCACTGCCGAGCCCCCTTCGGTGCCCGGCAATGACGTTTCGCAATGCCTGGAGATGGCATAGGAAAGGTGCGGTGTACAACATTTAAATCCCAATGTCGTGAATGGAAAGTTGATGGATTGAAGCGGTGTAACCACGGAAGTAAGGAATTCACCTCGATTTTGATTATTCAAAAATAATATAATTTTCGTAATAATAACGTAACGTTAATATTATAGTAAATCTAATCGTAACACTAATCCCTTTGTAGTGACTGCAATGTTACTGGAGGTTAAATATATATCTTATATATATTAAAGTAGCGGCAGTTTTGTGTCCGGCCGTCATGCTACTGTTACGTGGTCCCCTCGGTGAATACCTGGTCTCGGTGACCCCCGGACCGGGAGAGGAACTTCGCCAGAAAGCTGTATTATATATGCGCTTTCGCCACGCAATCCATATGAAGTTCACCCAAGAGACAACTGATGTTCAAAGATATATTTCCAATGGTAATGATACTGTCAGGGAATTTACTGGGGGACTCACAGGACTCCAATGACCGGAAACAGGTTTACAAAAGATCAAGACTTTATTAACTACTAGTTCACTTGTTTCAATATAATAAGGAACTACAATACCATAACGAATTTAGTAATTCAAGTCGTTGGTTCTTCCTCATTGGCCGGTGCTCTCCTGGCGCTGCTTTCCCGTTGCATACTCGTTCGTCCGTCCGGCAGATGTTCTCGTGGCAAGTCCCTTGAATCAAAGTCTGTTCTGGTTTATATCGGCACGCTTGAGTTAATCCTCTGTCCGCTGAAATCGTAATCCCTTCTCCGCTGCTTCTAATCCGTTACTCGATCGCCTTACTGGAGCCGGTTCGCCCCCCCCCTGCTGGGAGTTGCATTTGCCTCACAATAGGAGGGTGTTCTAGCCTGGGGCTGTGACCAGGTGAACAAGAGATTACCACGTTCGTGCAAATTCCTGACATTCATTTACGAAATCGTCTATCTGCTTCGGTTTCCAATTCCAACGATCACTATGATGTCAAGATCTCTACTTCCATATTGGTTTTGATTAATGCCATACAGTACATTTAATACCATGCCATACAGTACATTAATGCAGTACAGTACTTCCACAATTCCCTCATTTTTTTGTTTTTGTTTATATTAACCATTAATCTAAACATCAATATAAGTAAACAATCAATCACTACAAGTAAACATCAATATAAGTATACGTAAATAATCAATCACTGCAAGTAAACATCATTACAAGTATAAGTAAATAATCATAACTTTGGTAATCAAATTCCCTTGGGCATACACCGTCATCCTGCAAGAATCAAAAAAACATTTCGTTGGTCATTGACTCCTTCCATATTGTTCAATCTATTGCATTTGCATCACAAATATATTTTCAAAACAACACTTCACCATCACCAAGATACAACAATTTCACTTCATTTTCAAGTTTTATAAAGCATCTGCACCATCTGGCAAAAACGTTTGCCTCCACACAAATGTTGACTTTGTTTGAAAGGAAGGGCTGATCACTTGTGTTTGAATCCTGGTATGAAACATTTTCTCCTAATGTCTTCATAGCTCCTGCACTACTTCGTGTAGGATTTCGCTGTTGTGGTAACATTTCGGAGTCATAGACTGACCCTGCTCTCCTTGTAGCATTCTTGCCACTTTTTGCTGTAAACCATAGTAATTCCTGAACAAGGCCTTCACCCAGTTGTAGTCGACTTGCCTCCTCCCTTATTGTGAGTGGGCAGCAAGTATTGGTGTGACATTGATTGGCCAGCAAGATGTGGAACAGGGATGCCGGATGCATCCACAATGATGTTGGGACCATGGTGTTCAGGTCATTCATGGTCCTTACCAGGAGCAATCCAGCAGAATCGTGCACAGCTGTTGTGACAAGGGCACAGCCGTTTTTTGCAGCTCCATGCTGGTTCCCCGGACGTTGGTGAAGTAATAACATATGTCCCCGCATTTCACCGAGGTTGCAGGTAAAATGTCGTTGTCCTGCAACTTCTGATGTGGTGAATGTTCGAAGTCTTCGAACAAGAGTAAGTGATCGCCTTTCTTTCATATGTTGCAGTGTGATCCAGGCAAATGGTCACATAAATTTCCTTGGTGAAGGTAAGCATTCATCTCCAAGTTACACGGGAGAATGTCTTCATCATTCTTTGAGAAAGAGGGTGTATGCCACGATTAACTTCATTTTTTAGCCACAAATTTTCTTTCTTTCTTCTTCCCAATTCCGTTAGCAATCCCTCCAAAATGTGATCTCGTCTTATCCTTATGCTCAGTCATATCTGAATCTGCTTTCCGCACACACTGAATCAGATAGGGTACATCTTACCATGAAATCAGCATAATCATGTATATCTTCCGACAGTTTCACATTCAACAATTTGTTGTTTTTCCTTAACACAAAAAGTTATATTCATTTATATGCGTCACACAAATAATATTCAATCAGGTATGTATTTTATTACTAAACTAAGAATAGCATTGTATATGATTACAATCACAAACGGGAATACCTAATTCCCAACAACAATTTTCCCAAACCAACAAATTAAGCATAATGTATTATTACCATAATTCCTCTCCACTTTTTCTTTTCCCTCTTTTTCCTAACAGTGTGTCACTCGTGGTGATATGAGTTCATTGATATTGTAATTGACACAACTCATAACATTGTCGTTATGCCATTATCTTAATTCTACTGTTTATGTCGCCATAAAAGTCTTCCTTTTCTGGTTCCACATTTCTTTCCTCATTTGTCACTTCATGTGTTATCATCGTGTTGTTGGTTACCTTATTCAAACACACCGTCACTAAGGCTTTCAAGCAAGCCACCACTAAAACAATTGCCAATATAACTACTAAACCAACAAACAAGTCTGCTACTCCTTGTATATATTCATATCTATGACATAGTTATATGTCGATGACATTTAACATTATATACCAAACTAACAAGCTTCCTAAAAGGTAAATAAAGAAAATCCCTTAATATGTAACATAATCAGATTATTTGTCTTACCCTGATCCCCCTATCTCGCGGGGTTGAACTCAATCCCCTGATCATGAGTGTAGTTGTGATACATTTTTTCACTCATGTTGTATTAATATCAGCAGGTAATTGTATGTCATGTAGGCAAATAAATGTCACTATTCCAAGTAGGAATATCACATGTTGAAAATGTAATGTTTATCAATGCAAGGGGTGTTAAAATGTAATTCAAATGACTGTAAATCACGACTATCATTTTTCTACCACTGAATGTTCTGCTGGGCTGCTAGGTGCAGCCTCATTTTCTGTGGGATCGTCCACCTTAGCCCCATGTGCTTGCTTGCAATGAGAGGCATGAATCCAACTTTCTATTTTGGGTCCATATTTGTTTCTATTCTTATCAATCTCCTATGGTTTATCAATTCGTTCCAAGATACCGCAACCAAAGGTTTTAACCAAAGCTCTACCAAACTATTTCCAATTTGAACAAAAATGCCAGTGAAACAATGATTCGAAGGATTAACTTCAAGGGGTCAATAAATTTATTCTATAGCCAGATCTAATTTTCCCATCCAATAGTTTGCCTTGCCACATGTCATATTATAACACCTTAATAAACCTTCGAAAAAATGTTTCCCATCTCAACAAATTTCCTTTTTTACAAATAGCCATGTGTAACTTACGTATTTAACTACAATTTCCTCTCAATTTGTTTGGCCTAACTGGCCGCAAAAGTGGCTGCCAGCATGCAGTACCGTTTTTATCTACCAAGGAAGTGTTCCACACAAGACCTCTACCAAAATGTTGTTTGTAAAAACAAATCTGGGATTTCTGATTACATGGATGCACACTCTCAGGACATTTTCAGGCTGCTGTTAACAATCCACTACGATGACTTAATTCCTTTACCCACAATCAAATAATTAGTACAAATTGAGGATATTATCCCTATCACATTCTTTTATAGATTCATTATGTTGGATCTAATTTTTTCCAATAATTTTCCACTGCTGTAAGGCGGAACAATAGCTCTCATAAGTCTTAGTAATATCGTACTTAATTTGCCCAGCAGAGAATAATTTATTTACTATCCTTTCTCATCTGTTAACCAGTGACTTTGTTTGAACTCCAGAACTGAAAAACCCACAATAGTTCAAACCAGCAAAATTTTCTTTACTATTTTCCCATATCATCTATGCCTAAAACACATCCATACATACAGCACAATTTATATGCTGATAAAATTCAAGTTTATATATATAAAATCCATGAGCAGAGTATTCTGGGAAGTCAGTGTAAGACCTCTCCCAAATTTGGATGATTTTGTACTTCCTCATTTCCTTTTATGAAGCTCATGTATTTCAATTTCATAAAATTTGTCAATCAAATTCAAAATGCTTATAGACAAATAAACCAAAAGTCCATTCTTAGAAAACCCTTATGATGTCAAATTGAAATTACCCTTTCTGCCTTCACAATAATCTATCCAAATTTTGACTACACACCCATTTGCATGTCAGTCTACCATTGACCTATCAATCGTGCGGAACAATAGTCCGAAATTCCCACCTGATCATCATGTGACTCTTGTTACTTGGTTTGCCAAAAATTGCAACGCAATTGTTCCAAACTTTGTAAATTTAAAATTGCTGTGCCCAAAATAGAAGATCCAATTTTGGCATTTGATCAATTAATTATTAATTTGTTAACAAGCAAAAAGAAAAAATGAATCATTCTTGCTCTGAAAACTTTTCAGACACAAGAATCATCGACAGTTATTCATGTTTGTCCAGTAATCGAATCTGTTGAGGCCAATCATCATTTGGGATTTGCAGCAATGAAGGCCTAATCATTGTCTGAGGTACCGGTAAGCACTGGTACCCTTGATCTTGGTTTGCCCCATGACCTTGTCTTCCTGTTGACATACGGACATCTTCTTCTCCAATGTCCCATCTTTCCACACTCGAAACACCGGTTTCTGTCGTTGTCTGATCTGTGCGCCTGTGCACTTGTATTGCTGGGCTGCATCTCTACATCCCTGAGTTGCCACTGCAATCTCTCGTTATCTCCTGAAACACGAAAAAATTCTCTGTACCGTCCTTTTGGGGGAGACAACTGGAAATCAGATGGGACAACTGTGACTTTCATTCCTAATTTCGAGGGCAGTTGTGCATTTGTCTCCTCCACTGTATCCTGTATCCTTTTTATTTTAAGTTCTAGTTCCGTTATCCGTTCTTGCTGTTCCCGTTGTCTGGATTCACCATCCCAAAGATGGAATGCAAGCCAGTCTACCGTTAGATTCTGTCTCTTCCTGGCTTTCAATCTTTGTTCCAATCTTTCCAATCGACTTCGCTCAAATGTACCATCTCTTGGAAACTCCTCATCATGTCCCTTTGTCCACAAATACCAATTCTCGACCTGCCTTATAGCTTCGGCACCATAACGGTCGTACATATGATGTGTACAAGTACCTTTTTGTGGAATCTCTGGTTGTCCTTGTGTGTTCTTGCAGGCTCCATTTCCCATTCTGCCTTTTATCAAAGTAGCGTTGGATGTGTTGTAGCTTGTTCCAGGTTCCTCTAAAGCTTCACTCGTACCTCCAGGAAGGATCTCTCCACCTGTTCGCACGGTGATTTCCAGAGAATCTCCCTCAGCTGTGGCTTTTGCACAATCCAATCTCACAGATCAGTATTTGCAGATGAGCCGGAGGGTCAGTATGAAGTGGGTGAATCCTCAGGTGTCCGCTCTGTTTGACGGGGAAATCACACAATGGTAACCGCACATATATATCTGTATATAAACTCACCACCTTGCTCAATTTTCCCAGGTTGTCTCCACATTGATAATATCTCGCAAAGATATCAAAGCTTCTTTCTTGAGACCGCATTTTCATCAATCAAACAATCAATATATTCAATTCAATTTATTCAGTTCAATTTATGCAATTAAATTCAATCAATTAGATTCAATCAATTAACAATTCAATCAATTATTCAATTTCAATTAATTCATCAATATTCATCAATAAATCAAATTAATCATTTTGAATGACTCCTTGCATAAGCCCTTTCCCCAATGATGTCAGGACAGGTCCATCCATTGACTGAGATCGAATTTCATCGGTCGTCACCTCGGATTCGTACCTCATGTCAATTGATGAATCGCCGTCCTGTCCTAGGGTCATATCTGACATATTTTCCCATTTTGCCTGGTCTCCACAAATTTTTCTTTGCAACCACTAAAGGCAACTCATCCTTCATTCGTGAGACAGCCAAAATGGATGCCAGATATTAAAGTTCTTTGGGAAAAATATCTCATCATTTTCCTTTTAATAGTACCCAAAATCTCTTGGCAATATAAATTTCGTAAAACTCCTGAAATGGGACTGTAAAATTCCTTTGATCATGCTAAATTTTGAAACTCCATCGCTTGTAACACCCAATTGATCCCATAGGGCTTGAAAGTTCTTTCCCAAGTTCATGCAATCATTCTGCATTTGAACCCTATGATATCATTCATAATAATCATCATGATTTTATAGTCATGGTCATATCATAATCATCTATTTAAAACGAACATTTCCTTTATCACCACAGTTATGTGGTATAATCAACAATAGAATAAAACTGTACATAGCAACAGGCTACCTCATGGCCACTTAGTATACCTATTGACAATAAGTCATAACAGTATCGAATAATCATTGAACAATTCAAAAATCGCTTCCACTGCTCCAGCCGCAGCATTCGTCATTTTGTCTGCTCATCCGCATGACCAAAACGAAATAAAAGGAGCTCAACCATTACACAGCGCTTTTAATGGCGCATGCCATAGAAACTCAACGCAATTTCGACTCGGCCAGAAAACGAGCAAATTTTGCAGGATGTTAACTGGAATTAGTCGTGAAAATATATCCAAAATACACAAAAAATACACATCCACAAAATAAACAACAAAACCCAAACAAACCCAAGGTCGACCATATTACACAATTAAATTACACATTCAATTACTCATTAAATTACTCATTTCAGCATCGTATTGATTGCTGAACTGTTCATGGGTTTATACACACCTTAAAAGAGGTATGCTTTGTGGTGTTGCCCACCTACCACGTTTAATTAAATTAATTGATTGCTGAACTGTTCATGGGTTTATACACACCTTAAAAGAGGTATGCTTTGTGGTGTTGCCCACCTACCACGTTTAATTAAATTAATTGATTGCTGAACTGTTCATGGGTTTATACACACCTTAAAAGAGGTATGCTTTGTGGTGTTGCCCACCTACCACGTTTAATTAAATTAATTGATTGCTGAACTGTTCATGGGTTTATACACACCTTAAAAGAGGTATGCTTTGTGGTGTTGCCCACCTACCACGTTGAATTAAATTACATCATTTCAATTAAAACATCGCTTCTACTGCTCCAGCCGCAGCATTTGTCACTTTGTTTGCTCATCCGCATGACCAAACCGAAATAAAAGGAGCTCAACCATTACACAGCGCTTTTAATGGCGCATGCCATAGAAACTCAACGCAATTTCGACTCGGCCAGCAAACGAGCAAATTTTGCAGGATGTTAACTGGAATTAGTCGTGAAAATATATCCAAAATACACAAGAAATACACAAAAATACACTCCCACACAAATAAACAACATTTATTCCGTTCAACAGAACAAACATTTCCTCTATCATGACACGCATGTCTTCAAAATTATATGACCAAGAGAAAAAGTAAAATTAATTAAAACTGCGGGCAGTGATGATCCGGGGACCATACTGCTCCATCCTGATTGGACGAGTGCGTGCTAGTGTCGTTAACAACGACAGTCCAGATCCGATTGTTCAAAATTTCAACTCAATCGATCGAAAAATGAACGCAGGGATGCATTTTAAAGGTGCAGTGGCACTAACTGAGTTGCCACGAATATGGCCACGAAATTGCCAATATGGCCATCACAAAATATTTTCCTTAATCAATTGGCTCATAGCATAACCAATCTGTAAGTATTTCATCCGAAGATGTATTTCTGAGGACTTTTGATTAAATAAGTCATTTATAAATCAACGAGTTAATTTATTAAATGATTAATCAATAAATCAATATTTTCCTTGACAGCCACATCCCCTGGTCAGTGTCATGTCCAAATATCAGCTTCCTTACTCAAAAGGTGCCTGAGTTAATGTAATGTAATTACTGTAATAAGATTACTGCAATTACTGTAATGATTACTGTAATTACTGTAATTACCGGAACTGTAATTACTGTAATTACCTCAGGTAATTACTGTAATGTAATTACTGTAATGTGATAAGAAATGTAATTAATTAAATAAGTACGGGTTCCAACAACAAGTTCCAACAACAAGTTCCAACAACAAGTTCCAACAGCAAGTTCCGACAACAAGTTCCAACAAGTTCCAACAGCAAGTTCCAACAGCAAGTTCCAACAACAAGTTCCAACAAGTTCCAACAACAAGTTCCAACAGCAAGTTCCAACAACAAGTTCCAACAACAAGTTCCAACAACAAGTTCCAACAAGTTCCAACAGCAAGTTCCAACAAGTGCCAACAGCAAGTTCCAACAAGTTATTATCACATTGCAATGACCTCTAAACATTCCTAAACCAATATCCCATTAAAAAATCCCATTAAAATCCCATATTTTGTCACCCTTTGCATTGTTGAAAGCAATTAATTCCATAACTTAATATTACCTCTGGTTTATATATACTAGGGCGTGCCCGCACGTACGTGCTCGCCCGTACGTGCTTGCAAAAAACATGCGTGCAAACAACAACAACAAAACTTTGAAACCACAATCCAATCTCACTTGGTCATCACTCTGTCTATCTCTTTTTGTCTGTCTCTCTCTATGTGTCTGACTATCATCTTTATCTCTGTTTGTCTCTATGTCTCTCTCTCTTTCTCTCTCTGTCTATCTCTCTCTGTCTGTCTCTCTCTATGTGTCTGACTCTGACTATCATCTTTATCTCTGTTTGTCTCTATGTCTCTCTTTCTTTCTTTTTCTGTCTATCTCTCTCTGTCTGTCTCTCTTTCTCCCTTTGTCTCACTCTGTCTATCTCTTTTTGTCTGTCTCTCTCTATGTGTCTGACTCTGACTATCATCTTTATCTCTGTTTGTCTCTATGTCTCTCTTTCTTTCTTTTTCTGTCTATCTCTCTCTGTCTGTCTCTCTTTCTCACTCTGTCTATCTCTTTTTGTCTGTCTCTCTCTATGTGTCTGACTACCTCTTTTAAGGTATGTATAAACCCTGGAATATTTCAGCAATCAATACGATGCTGAAATGATGTAATTTACTGTGTAAGAGGGTCGACCTTGGGTTTGTTTGGGTTTGTTGTTTATTTTGTGGATGTGTATTTTTTGTGTATTTTGGATATATTTTCACGACTAATTCCAGTTAACATCCTGCAAAATTTGCTCGTTTTCTGGCCGAGTCGAAATTGCGTTGAGGTCCTATGGCATGCGCCATTAAAAGCGCTGTGTAATGGTTGAGCTCCCTTTATTTCGTTTTGGTCATGCGGATGAGCAGACAAAATGACGAATGCTGCGGCTGGAGCAGTGGAAGCGATTTTTGAATTGTTCAATGATTATTCGATATTGTTATGACTTATTGTCGATAGGTATACTAAGTGGCCATGAGGTAGCCTGTTGCTATGTACAGTTTTATTCTAGTGTTGATTATACCACATAGCTGTGGTGATAAAGGAAATGTTCGTTTAAATAGATGACTATGATATGACCATGACTATAAAATCATGATGATTATTATGAATGATATCATAGGGTTCAAATGCAGAATGATTGCATGAACGTGGGAAAGAACTTTCAAGCCCTATGGGATAAATTGGGTGTTACAAGCAATGGAGCTTCAAAATTTAGCATGATTGAAGGAATTTTACAGTCTTATTTCAGGAGTTTTACGAAATTTAAATTGCCAAGAGATTTTGGGTACTATTAAAGGAAAAATGATGAGATATTTTTCCAATGAACTTTAATATCTGCCATCCATTTTGGCTGTCTCACGAATGAAGGATGAGTTGCCTTTAGTGGTTGCAAAGAAAATTTGTGGAGACCAGGCAAAATGGGGAAATATGTCAGATATGACCCTAGGACAGGACGGTGATTCATCAATTGACATGAGGTACGAACCAGAGGTGACGACCGATAAAATTCGATCTCAGTCAATGGATGGACCTGTCCTGATATCATTGGGGAAAGGGCTTATGCAAGGAGTCATCCAAAATGATTAATTTGATTTATTGATGAATATTGATCAGCTTCCTAACTCAAAAGGTGCCTGAGTTAAAGGTGCCTGAGTTAATGGTCAGAAGAGAAAGGAAATTTGATTAAATAAATAAGTACTTAATTAATCGCTAATAATTAAATAACTCCTCAATTAATTGATTAATCAAAAAACAAAAAATACCGTTTTTGACAAAGGTCTTGCTCACTATTGTGCCAAAATTTCAGCTTCCTAGCTCAAAGGATGGCTGAGATATCGCCCGGACAAACAAACAAGAAAGAAAGAAAGAAAGAAAGCAAGAAAACAAACAACCAGAGTGAAAACTGAGTACTCCGTTTCAGCGTGCGTCACTGCCGAGCCCCCTTCGGTGCCCGGCAATGACGTTTCGCAATGCCTGGAGATGGCATAGGAAAGGTGCGGTGTACAACATTTAAATCCCAATGTCGTGAATGGAAAGTTGATGGATTGAAGCGGTGTAACCACGGAAGTAAGGAATTCACCTCGATTTTGATTATTCAAAAATAATATAATTTTCGTAATAATAACGTAACGTTAATATTATAGTAAATCTAATCGTAACACTAATCCCTTTGTAGTGACTGCAATGTTACTGGAGGTTAAATATATATCTTATATATATTAAAGTAGCGGCAGTTTTGTGTCCGGCCGTCATGCTACTGTTACGTGGTCCCCTCGGTGAATACCTGGTCTCGGTGACCCCCGGACCGGGAGAGGAACTTCGCCAGAAAGCTGTATTATATATGCGCTTTCGCCACGCAATCCATATGAAGTTCACCCAAGAGACAACTGATGTTCAAAGATATATTTCCAATGGTAATGATACCATACAATTTCAATGACACAACCACGGAGATTTTCCCCGAGCAATCAACAATACACAACCATCAACAATTCTTAATCCACAATCAATTCCCTATGATTAAGATGGCCATCTTATATAGGTGTGTCCCGGTGAGTACTCACAACCCCCTTTTGGTCTCGGTCCCGCACAATGTCTCTGGGCCCCTCCTGACCAAGATGATGGTCGGCGTAGCCGCACTCGGGCGGTTGAACGAACCCCGGGTGGACGTGTTTCCACCGGGCAGGTATCGTACCGCTACCAGGCACCCCGGCTGCAGCCCCTCGTGGCCACGCGAAGCGGGTACGGGAAAGCAAGCCAAACCCCACGCCGCTTGCAAGGCGTGTTAGGCCCCCAACGGGCGACCCGTACGCGTCTGTTTTGACGGTGTCGCGAACGGCGACAAAACGCTGGGTCGGTGCACGGCCACACGACAGTTTGACGTCCACCGGGCAGGTATCCGTCCTGGTAACTCCTCTCGCCAGACCGGCTGCGGAACGCCGCTTTTCCACACGGCTCAATCAATCCCACCTTTCGTCGGTGCGGGGCGAGGAAGAAGAAGTCGTCCCTTTTCTTCCTCGTGTCTTTTCTTCTTCCGTTTCCGGTCACTTCCGTTTCCGGCCACTGTTTCAGAAGGGCTCCTGACCCTCCAACCACAACAACTACACAACAACTACAACTACAACAACTTAATATACTACACACGGATAAGCAAAGACCTGAATGGTAATTCACATACATTCACATAAATATGTAACACTCCCCCCCTTCAAGAAAGAAAGTTTGAACCCAGCGAAAACTTTCTTTGCCGGCCAATTTGGAGAAACAAACCAGATAACTCAACCCCCCCACATTATCAGTTCCCCCCGGGCACAGTTATCACTTAAAAATAAAGCAACCAAAATTTCCCCACAACCCCTCCAGATTACTCCCTCTGGACTAAGCACCAGCAACGACATTGTCCCTGCTAAATCAAACTCCATCTCATGACCCGCTCACTTTGACCGTCAGTTTCTTGTGAATGAAGGTTAAGGGGTTGATCAAAGATCCAAAGTTAAGCAACTCGATAGCACTTTTTCCGGGAGGCCAAGCCGAGTATTCACTACATAGATGCCTTTAGGAACGTGAAGTTCACGGTTAGTCCGTGCAGGAAAGTTCTCTACAGGGGCGCCTTGAGGAACGGGAGTTCACGGTTAGTCCGTGCATGAAAGTTCACTACATGGACGCCTTTAGGAACGGCGTTCACGGTTAATCCGTGTAGGAATCTTGGCTCGGCGGCTCCGCCGCCTTCAGTGCTTCAACTTCTCAGAACTTCCCTAATAATTATGGTGGGACCGCTTGTCCCTGTAGTCCCATGAATAGCGGTCTCCTTCTCGGCCACTACTTGGACAATCCTTCCTTCGGGAGCTGCCGTAACTCAGGGAGCCTCCATAATAATATTGATTGCGGCCACCACCAACACTACCGCCCAGTTGTCCTCTCCTGTAGACTTCTCGACGCCTACGAAATGCCTTCCCTACTGTTATGGTCCGACCCTCCAAATCCTTGCCATTCCAATTCTTCTCTGCCTCTCTGGCGTCTTCTGTGCTTGCAAACGTGACAAAGCCGAACCCTCTTGACTGTTGCGTTTCCCAGTCTCTTACCAACCGCACTTCCACCAGCGGCCCATATCTGTTGAAGACAGAGGTCAGAACTTCTTCCTCTGTTTTGAAGTTCAGTCCCCCTACAAATAACTTGGCACTTTTGTCGCCATCCCGAGCTGGTGTGGTGTTATTTTCCCTGCTGGGCTCTTTACCAACCCTCAGGTTACCATAAACTTGACCCCCGGCCAAATCATTCCCGATAACCACAGATACACCCTCTACAGGAAGCGTGGCTTGTAAACCGACGGTGACCGGTCCTGACACCAAATCGGACTCCAAATGGATGACATGAAGGGGAGCACTAACACCGCCCCCGATCCCCTGTAAACGAACACTATCCCCCGTTGCCGTCTCCTCGGACCATGGCAAAATGCCTTCAAGCATTAAAGATTGATGTGCCCCTGTGTCCCTCAATATCCTAACCGGTTTCCGGTTAGTCGAGGCTCCATCCCGTGACACAAACCCCTCTGAAATAAATGGTTGGTAACCCTTTTGATGGCGATTTCTCACAATGGCCATTGCATTTGGAGTCGTAATAGTCGGACTCCGCTCTGGGTCTTCCCTTTTCCGGAGGTAACATTGGGACATCAAGTGTCCAGTTTTATGGCAAAAAGCACAAGTAGGCCCGGGGGAGAACCTCGGGGTCGGCCTTGAGCCGCCCGAAAAATAAGTTTGTCTTGGGTCCGTAGCCCTCTGATTTCTAACAGTTGGGGTATCATAGTTGTCCCCATAATCATCTCGAGGTCGCCGCCATGTATTGTCGTTCTCCGCACCGGGTGTTCCATAACTCCCCTGCTGAAGTCTAGGCGAGGAGTTAGGTTTGTGGACCCCTATTCGGTGGGTTAAGGCATAATCATCTGCCATGGTGGCTGCGTCCCACAACTTTGGTACTTTCTTTTCCTGCAGGTACACTTTGATGTCTTCGTGGACACACTGCTGGAATTCCTCCACCAGGATCAAGTCCCGCAATGTTTCGAAGTCTTTCCCGACTCCTTTTGACTCACACCACCGATCAAACATGTTTTCTTTCACTCTGGCAAACTCCACATGGGTCTCACTCTCCCTCTTCCTGGCATTCCTGAATTTTTGCCTGTAAGCTTCCGGAACCAACTCATAGGCCTTGAGGATGTGCTTCTTCAGTACCTCATAATCTGCACATTGGTCCATTGGTAGCGCCGAATAAATTTCCTGAGCTTTCCCCACCAGCACACTTTGCACGAGTATGGTCCAGGCCTCCTCCGGCCAGTTTAATTGTCGAGCCACTTTCTCAAAGTGTGGGAAAAATTTCGCGACTTCCTTTTCACTGAACGGTGGAACCAGCCTCACATGTCTGCCCACATCCCAGGTTTTCTGGTTAGGTGTCGACCCCGTCAGCAAGGGTGGTGCCTCTCCCCGTTCTCTCATTACCTCCAGCTCCTTGAATTTGATTTCTTGCTGAAGCTCCATGTCACGTTCCTTTAATTCCCTTTCCGCTTTTCTCTCCTCTGCTTCGAGGTCCCTTGCAGCTCTCCTCTCCTCTGCTTTTCTCCCTTCTAACCTTTCCTGGAGTTCTCGTTCCCCTCTCCTTTCCTCTGCTTGTTTCTCTTCTCTCCTCGCTTCTGCTTTCCTTTCTTCTTCTTTTAACCTTTCCTGGAGTTCTCGTTCCACTCTCCTTTCCTCCGCTTGTTTCTCTTCCCTCCTCTCTTCTGCTTTCCTTTCTTCTTCTGCTCTTTCCTTTTCTGCTTTCCTTTCTTCTTCTGCTCTTTCCTTTTCTGCTTTCCTTTCTTCTTCTGCTCTTTCCTTTTCTGCTTTCCTTTCTTCTTCTTTAATCCGTTCCTGGCTCCGTAATTGCAACTCCAGTTTCCGGAGCTCAACGTCTTCTGGTTCTTCGGGTAGCCACTCCCAGGCTAACTCGTCCCATGTTCCTAATCCCACCATAGATTGTATCACCGTGGCCTGCAACTCTGCCTTCCTCAAATTAGTTCGGACCTCCAAGTTAAAATGTTTGGCCAATTTCAAGAGGTCCGACTTTAGCAACGCTCGGAACTGTGCCTCACTCGGGGTTACCCCAAAGTTCTGTGCCACAAACGCCATGGTGCCTATCGTTAACACCTGTTAACCTTCACCCAAGACTTTACCCCAATTTCTCAAAAAAAAATTACCAATTAATAATTAATTAATAAAATTTAATTAATAAAAAATTATTATTTTATTATTTTATACAATTTTAAATCCCGGACGAGCCCCCAATTCTGTTACGTGGTCCCCTCGGTGAATACCTGGTCTCGGTGACCCCCGGACCGGGAGAGGAACTTCGCCAGAAAGCTGTATTATATATGCGCTTTCGCCACGCAATCCATATGAAGTTCACCCAAGAGACAACTGATGTTCAAGGATATATTTCCAATGGTAATGATACCATACAATTTCAATGACACAACCACGGAGATTTTCCCCGAGCAATCAACAATACACAACCATCAACAATTCTTAATCCACAATCAATTCCCTATGATTAAGATGGCCATCTTATATAGGTGTGTCCCGGTGAGTACTCACAACCCCCTTTTGGTCTCGGTCCCGCACAATGTCTCTGGGCCCCTCCTGACCAAGATGATGGTCGGCGTAGCCGCACTCGGGCGGTTGAACGAACCCCGGGTGGACGTGTTTCCACCGGGCAGGTATCGTACCGCTACCAGGCACCCCGGCTGCAGCCCCTCGTGGCCACGCGAAGCGGGTACGGGAAAGTAAGCCAAACCCCACGCCACTTGCAAGGCGTGTTAGGCCCCCAACGGGCGACCCGTACGCGTCTGTTTTGACGGTGTCGCGAACGGCGACAAAACGCTGGGTCGGTGCACGGCCACACGACAGTTTGACGTCCACCGGGCAGGTATCCGTCCTGGTAACTCCTCTCGCCAGACCGGCTGCGGAACACCGCTTTTCCACACGGCTCAATCAATCCCACCTTTCGTCGGTGCGGGGCGAGGAAGAAGAAGTCGTCCCTTTTCTTCCTCGTGTCTTTTCTTCTTCCGTTTCCGGTCACTTCCGTTTCCGGCCACTGTTTCAGAAGGGCTCCTGACCCTCCAACCACAACAACTACACAACAACTACAACTACAACAACTTAATATACTACACACGGATAAGCAAAGACCTGAATGGTAATTCACATACATTCACATAAATATGTAACACTACGTCATTACGTATATGATGTCATTACGGCGTAAACACCCGCTCACTTCGAGAGCGGCAGGAAAGGTCATTCCTCTTTGGGGTATATCGATTACAGTCGATCTATGGTCGGGTCTCAAGAACATTGGGTGTGTGTTCATTTACCAAGTTTCTTGTGGAGAGATCGCCCAGCGGTTTAAGCATTCGAGCAAGCACTCCATTCAAAACCGTTAAGGAACGGATGGCTTGGCAAGCGCAAGCTAGCTGCTTGGTAAATGTAAATACCCTGGGTTTCCTCACTTTCATTTTCGTGTTAAACAGCAGTCGCGACTCTTTCAAAAGGTCGCAACGAAAAACGCTACAATTGCTGTGGGAAGGGTCATGTTATTAACACTTGTGGGGTATGTTGATCACATAGATCTTCCCTCAGTTCCGTACATAAAATTTGCCTCACGGATGTCAGGAGTCCTCCCAAAAAAATTCAGTTTTGTGTTAAACAGCATTATAACGACTGTTTCAAAAGTTAACGAGAACGGCACTTGGTAGAGCACATACCTCAGCCAGACTCAACAGTTTGTATTTTGTATCCCACTGATAGGCCCAATATGGATTCGGACCTGAACCAAAATCTAATCGGCTTTTTCTTGCACCAACTCAAACACCAAACTTCGTCATAACTCGTCAATAACTTTTAAAAATATCATGTTATACTGAATATCGCTTTTCGCCCGATCTCTCAATGGTGAAGAATCAGTTAAAAAATTAAATAATTATAATATCTGAATCCATATTCAGATCTTCACCAAAATCGAATCGAATCGTTCTTGTCAGACACCCAACCGGTTCACAAAGTTTCGTCCAAATCCGTCCATAACTTTTTCAGATATCTTGTTCACAAACAAATAAACAAAGAAACATGTCAGGATTCCTCCAAATTTCTTTGTTTGCTGTTATAAACAGCATTAACGACTGTTTAAAAAGCTAATCATATGTGTTTGTGGTTTATAACATTTTATACAAGACCGGCTACGCCGATGTTCGACTTTTGGTCTGGTTTTTAAAAATACATGGGCTAAGGCTTGTACGAGAGATGACACACACACACACACACACACACACACACACACACACACACACACACACACACACACACACACACACACACACACACACACACACACACACACACACACACACACACCAGCAGCAGTTAGAGCATCATACAAATAACTAGGAGTAGAAGAGGGCCACCACATATGTCACAAACAAATGCGCAGAACAATCGCCAAAGAATACTTATGTAGAGCGAAGCTGACCCTGAAAACATACCTTTCCCCAAGAAACAAAATCAAAGCCATTAACCAGCTCGCAGTACCAGTGTTCCAATATAGCTGCGGAATAATAAACTGGCCCCAATCAGAAGTCACCAAGTTAGAGATCAAAACAAGAAAACTCCTAACCATCCACAAAATGTTTTACAAAAACCAATGCATCCTGAGAATGTACCTGCCAGGACGAGAGGGAGGGAGCGGCCTGATGGAACTCAACCAGGTGCACAGAGTGATGGGTGGACGACTAACTTAGTATGTCAAATGCTCAACAGACTATCGAATGCAATTTGTAAACAAACATGAACACAACAAACCTGAAAAAGTATCCCTAACTCACCTTGCAAAGAAAGTCACCCTCCCCACTAGCAAGGCCAGTGAGGTGTGTCGGTTTAGTCGCAGTCTTGTCCCATAACATTAGTTTGCTTCCCATAACAGCCAAAGCCACGTGATCTGTGAGCAGCAATGTCTGTCTGCTACACAAGTACAGTACATCTGCCTAAGTGCCCTCCCAACGAGGATGCAACCTAATTATATGTGGTGTGTCGTTCCGATGAGCTCGAACAAGGGTGAAACTTTGGCTGGCGACTCTACTGTATTATACTTGTGACATTTAAATCCCCGGTCTTTAAAATACTCGAGTATGCACTGCTGAAGCTGTCTGAGCAGGAAGCGAAGCAGTACCAATGTGTTCATGCCGTTTAATGCCATTATGCATTTATCAGGTGGGAAGGGCCTTGTATGGATTATATTGTTGCGGTTTTGGGAAACCACTAAAAAGTAATGGCAACCACCATACAGGTCCATTAGAATAGTTATTTCATAGCAGACCATTATCTTAGGCCTTTCCCCTTATTTTGGGTTCGTATGTCTTTATGTGTTGGGGAGGGGAAACACAGGCCCTCCACTCATAAAGGGATAATAAACCAGGGAGATGCACAAAGATTGCATCCACAGATTGATTTAAAACTCTTGAAGGGCAAAAGACAGCAAAGACCATTGGGATATGCACTAGTCAGGGCCTGAGTCCCTTCGAGAGAGCTAGTGGGGGCTGAGTGACGGGCTCCACCAATCGGGAGTCAGGACACCCTCAAACAGCAGCCCCACCCCCTTGCCAGGCCCTGACAAAAAGGCCTTACACACGTGTTCTCTCTCTCTTTGCCGGGTTCACCTAGCACATGCCTGCATTAGACTCTTTTGGTTTTGGACATTGTTGACATAGCACATGCCTTCATTATTCTCTCTCTCTCTGCTGGGTTCATCTCGCACCTGCCTGCATTATTCTCGCTCTTGGCTTTTGGACTGTCGGCAGTACACGTGTGCTCCTCTCTAGGCTGGACCCTCTCACAGGCCTCTACACGTGTTTTTCTCACTCGCTTGGCCAGTTTCATTCTTGCACGTGTGCACGACACTCACTCTGCACGGTTCCCAATGCACTCACTCTGCACGGTTCCCGAAGCACTCGCTCTGCACGGTTCCCGAAGCACTCGCTCTGCACGGTTCCCGACACTTCTCACCTGCTCATGTTCCTTGCTGGGAATCACCTTTACCTGCTCGTGATCAGGACTCCCGTTTGCCGGCCAGCTGCTCGTTGGTGAGGTCAAGACAAAAGGCGTCGCGAGGAAAAGCATCTGGTAACATCGTGGCCATTTCTATAACAGGTTCCCAACGTTCGTTCCTCTCCCCTCCCCCGTGAATGTGTGCTGGAGCCTTGTTGTGTTTATTCGTAGTGATCGTAATAAGGCGTAGAATAAGCTAAGTTTCTGCTTCTTGTCCCTTTTTCTTTCCTATCGATAAGTCTCACTGTAAGTATTTATAAATAAATTAAATCGTTAAACGTTTCCTTTCTCTCTGTTCGTGAATGTCTTTTCTTCCATTGGTCCGCCATTACTCGCACCCAGAGTAGCGATCGGCCGTAACAAAATTAGCATTAACCGGTGGATACCAACGGTTACCTGGCCGTCTAAATTTCCATCTAGGAACAAGGGAAAGTGGTACACCGCCGGAGGGTACATACGGTACGTTCCCCGATTGAAACTACCACGTGGTAAAGGTAAGTGGAGTTAGACGATTGGACCCTGCTATCGTGTGATGGACCAATTGGCGTTCGTAGTTGCTGGTTCGCAACATGCCAAAGTACGAAGTCATTCGTGTGCGGCAGCCGAAGGTCCGGTAAGTTTGGGAGGGAACGGAGGTTCACTCCTGACCCCCTCATAGGAGACCCGAACCCCGGGCCGGAAGAATATGTATATACAGTCACGTGAAAAAGTAGGTACACCCCATGTAAAGTTTTGACTTTTTCAACATACAGCTATTTGATCTTCATTTCAACAATATTGATAGATTTAAGGTGATATAATATAACAAATATCATGAAACATTTACATTTTTAGTCCATTGTATAATTTAAACAAACATAAATGCAAATTTCGCATGTGGAAAAAGTAAGTACACCCCATGAAATGTTTTTTAAAATCTTTTTAACATATGTGGACATATCAATATTTGATGTTCATTTAAACAGTATCTATAGATAAAGGTGATCTAATTGAACAAAAAACAATGAGGAATTGACTTTGCAATAATTTTTTCAACAAAAAATTGTTGCACAGCATGCACAATTGCATGCACAGCTCGTTTCAAATCCCCCCACAACATCTCGATGGGATTTAGATCCGGGCTTTGACTTGGCCATTCCAGAACCCTCCATTTCTTTCTTTTCAGCCATTCCTTGGTGGATTTACTGGTATGTTTAGGGTCAATGTCATGCTGCAAGGTCCACCTTCGGTTGAGCTTCAACTCTCCGACAGATGGCCTCACATTATCCTCAAGCACCCTCTGGTACAATGAAGAATTCATAGTGGATTATATGATGGTGAGCTGCCCAGGCCCTGATGCAGCAAAGCTGCCCCAAACCATATTTCCACCACCATGCTTTACAGTTGGTATCAGGTTCTTGTGGTCAAATGCTGTCTTTGGTTTTTGCCAAACATGTCTTCTGGCACTGTGGCCAAATAGCTCTACCTTTGACTCATCTGTCCAGAGCACATTGTTCCAGAAGTGCTGGTCTTTGCCCAGGTGTTCATTGGCAAACTTTAGTCTTGCCCTGATGTTCTTTCTGGACAGCAAAGGTTTCCTCCTGGCACACCTCCCATCTAGATCAAATTTGTGCAGCCTCTTTCTAATGGTAGACTCATGCACTTTGACATCAACAGTGGCAAGAGCTACCTGTAGGCCCCGTGATGACATTCTGGGGTTCTTAGAGACTTCTTTCAGCATCTTGCGGTCTGCTCTCGGGCTGAACTTGCTGGGCGGCCTGGCCTGAACAAGTTGGCAGTTGTTTGGAATCTTCTCCACTTGTGGATGATCTTCCGGACAGTCGAATGATTGATTTCAAATTGTTTGGAGATCTTTTTTAATCCCTTCCCAGACTCGTAGGCATCGATAACCTTCTTTCTGAAGGCCTCAGAGAGCTCTTTTGATCGAGGCATGGTGACGCTGCACACTTCAACAACAAAGAGCAAACCAAACGAAATGTCTGAGGTTGAAAGAAGACAGGTTCCTCCAAGATCCTCTCTAACGATGTTCTAATCATTTGCACCTGAGCTGGTGCACCTGATTCTAATTTTAGGTATTTGAAGTAGTGATTAACACATCTGACCTTTAATTTTTAATTTGCCCTTTCATCAAGAACAAACATAACAGTGGGTTCACATCTAACGAGGATACATATCCATCAACACATTTGAGTCAAATTCCATTTTTTAGTTAAAATCTCGTTTTTTAATATTAAAAAGCAATTTACAATAGAGAAACAGTAAAACGTGTCCAAGACTGATGATTAAGATGTTAAACTCATATACTTCCTTTAAGGGTCTTTGGAGACATCCCTCTGTTATATTAAAATATACAGTCACGTGAAAAAGTAAGTACACCCCATGTAAATTTTTGAATTTTTCAACATATTTCAACATACAGCTATTTGATCTTCATTTCAACAATATTGATAGATAAAGGTGATATAATATAACAAATATCATGAAACATTTACATTTTGTAGACCATTGTATAACTTAAATAAACATAAATACAAATTTCGCATGTGGAAAAAGTAAGTACACCCTTGGCTCTAAGAGGTGGTATTGCCCCCTTTGGTAGAAACAACCTCAAGCAGGTGCTTCTAAAAACTGTCTACCAGTCTCTGACATCGACTGGGAGAATTTTTTGCCCACTCCTCCATGCAGAATTCTTTCAGCTGTGCGATGTTTGAGGGGTTTCTTGCATGCACAGCTCGTTTCAAATCGCTCCTCAACATCTTGATGGGATTTAGATCCGGGCTTTGACTTGGCCATTCCAGAACCCTCCATTTCTTTCTTTTCAGCCATTCCTTGGTGGATTTACTGGTATGTTTAGGGTCATTGTCATGTTGCAAGGTCCACCTTCGGTTGAGCTTCAACTTTCCGACAGATGGCCTCACATTATCCTCAAGCACGCTCTGGTACAATGAAGAATTCATCGTGAATTCTATGATGGTGAGCTGCCCAGGCCCTGATGCAGCAAAGCTGCCCCAAACCATAATATTTCCACCACCATGCTTTACAGTTGGTATCAGGATCTTGTGATGAAATGCTGTCTTTGGTTTTCGCCAAACATATCTTCTGGTACTGTGGCCAAATAGCTCTACCTTTGACTCATCTGTCCAGAGCACATTGTTCCAGGAGTGCTGGTCTTTGCCTAGGTGTTCATTGGCAAACTTTCGTCTTGCCCTGAGGTTCTTCCTGGACAGCAAAGGTTTCCTCCTGGCACACCTCCCATGTAGATCAAATTTGTGCAGCCTCTTTCTGATGGTAGACTCATGCACTTTGACATCAACAGTGGCAAGAGCTACCTGTAGGTCCCGTGATGACATTCTGGGGTTCTTAGAGACTTCTTTCAGCATCTTGCGGTCTGCTCTCGGGCTGAACTTGCTGGAGCGGCCTGGCATGAACATGTTGGCAGTTGTTTGGAATCTTCAACCACTTGTAGATGATCTTCCGGACAGTCAAATGATCGATTTCAAATGGTTTAGAGATCTTTTTAAATCCCTTCCCAGACTCGTAGGCATCTATAACCTTCTTTCTGAAGGCCTCAGAGAGCTCTTTTGATCTAGGCATGGTGACGCCGCACACTTCAACAAAAAGGAGCAAACCAAACTAAATGTCTGAGGTTTAAATAAGACAGGTTCCTCGAAGATCCTCTCCAGCGATCTTCTAATCTTTTTCACCTGAGCTGGTGCACCTGATTCTAATTTTAGACATTTGAAGTAGTGATAAATGTAGGGGTGTACTTACTTTTTCCACATGTGAAGTTTGCATTTATGTTTATTTAAATTATACAATGGACTACAAAATGTAAATGTTTCATGATATTTGTTATGTTATATCACCTATATCTATCAATATTGTTGAAATGAAGATCAAATAGCTGTATGTTGAAATATGTTGAAAAAGTCAAAACTTTACATTGGGTGTACTTACTTTTTCACGTGACTGTAGAGTAGGTCATTGCATAGGTACATAGAGCCTATGCATAGTAGGTATATAGAGCCTGGTGTTGGCTTAGCGGTTAGGGTGCCGGCTTGGGATCCTAGGATCCTGGGTTCGAATCCCGGTCGATCGCTAAATTAACGCCAGGGGGGTTGACTCAGCCTGTCATCCTTCCGAGGTCGGCAAATTGAGTACCAGCTTGCTTGCTGGGAGCCAGCTTGCAGCTTGCTGGGATGAATGATCACGGTGTGTACCCCGATTTAGAATAGGTACACCGTATCCCTGCGCATCGAGCGTGACCAAGGGTTGGCGTCAGGAAGGGCATCCGGCCATAAAAACATTGCCTCAAACAGGGAACCATGATTGTCATGGGGCCCGCAAGGCTAACCCCCGCTCTAGCGGGGAAAAATGGCCTTAAAAACGATCATTCATTCATTGCAAGAGAGAAACTTCTTTGTTTCAAGCAACCACAGCGGAAGAAAATCCTCACTCATCATTGACTTTAATGAAGTACAACACATCATTGCCATACTTTGTGTTCCTTTGATTTATTTTAAAAGGTTCTCATGCATACCAAATGGGACATTAACGGGGTGATATTTGATAGAGGTGCAAGGATTTCGGAGTAAATATGTATAACTCGTGTAAGGTAAACATGACTTTGGGCATGGAAAATGTGATTTTATGAACGATTCATGAATGAAAGGAAAATGCGTTGACGTTGAGAACGGCACTCGGTAGAGCGCACACCTCCGACAAGCTGAACAGTTTACGTTTTGTATCTCACTGACCGGGCAAATCTGGATCTCGACCTGAACCAGAATGTAATCGGCATTTTCGTGTCACCTACCCAACTCATCCACCTAGTTTTGTCATAATCCACCCACAACTTATCGAGCTATATATCGTTTTTGGCCCTATCACTCAATGGCGAAGAATCACGAAGGAGATTCCAAGATCCGGATCCACTTCCAGATCGTCACCAAAATCGAATCGATTCGTCCTTGTCACACACCAAACTGAACCGATCCACCAAGTTTCGTTCAAAGCTGTCCACAACTTATTGAGATATTGTGCTAGATATCGGTCTTGGTCCCATCTGTCATTGGTGAAGAATCACTTCAAAAAAATCCGGATTCGGATTTTCACACAAATCTAATCAGTTCGTCCTTGTCCAACCTGTCCACCAAATTTCGTCTTAACCCGTCCACAACTTTTCGAGATATCCTGCTCACAGACAGACAGACAAACAGGGGTGAAAACAACCTGCGTCCACCTTAGGTGGCAGATATAGGTTAGTCTTGGTATTGCGTGAAGAGGCCTGTTTGAGCATTACATCTCAAAGCGGAGGCTTTTCCAAGCAGGCCGTTGACAACCACAGGTATCAGTTTTCTTGACTTAGTTGTCATGGAAGTTAATCCCATGCAGCTTACTTGGGGGGGGGGGGGGGGGGGAGAGGGGGAGAGGAGAAATAGATAAAATAATGCTACTTAAAATAAAGGATATGTTATTGAGGAGATATGCTGAGGAAATTGGTGAAAAAGGTCAACCGAGTAAAATCGAAGTACATGGAAAGAAACAAGTATGGAGAAGCAAATCTACCCTATGGTTTTGTTTCTGTATTCTCTACCATATTACATTCATGATAACTTTAAAAGTAAATACAGCATATTGTTTATAAAGATGTTTAAAATTTCTTGTTGCCGCACTCAATTTTAACTCGGCCATCTCTTGCATTTACCTTGTCTGGCTCTTTGAGTGCAAAGGATAATACTTACTTAATATATATAATATAAGGATTATATATATATAATATAATTATATAATTAATTAATATATAATTAATATAATTAATATAATTAATAATATTATATTATTATAATTATAATTATATAATACAGTCACGTGAAAAAGTAAGTACACCCCATGTAAAGTTTTGACTTTTTCAACATATTTCAACATACAGCTATTTGATCTTCATTTCAACAATATTGACAGATAAGGGTGATATAATATAACAAATATCATGAAACATTTACATTTTGTAGTCCATTGTATAATTTAAATAAACATAAATGCAAATTTTGCCTGTGGAAAAAGTAAGTACACCCTTGGCTCTAATAGATGGTATTGCCCCCTTTGGCAGAAACAACCTCAAGTAGGCGTTTCTTATAACAGTCTACCAGTCTCTGACATCGACTGGGAGAAATTTTTGCCCACTCCTCCATGCAGAATTCTTTCAGCTGTGCGATGTTTGAGGGGTTTCTTGCATGCACAGCTCGTTTCAAATCCCCCCACAACATCTCGATGGGATTTAGATCCGGGCTTTGACTTGGCCATGCCAGAACCCTCCATTTCTTTCTTTTCAGCCATTCCTTGGTGGATTTACTGGTATGTTTAGGGTCATTGTCATGTTGGAAGGTCCACCTTTGGTTGAGCTTCAACTTCCCGACAGATGGCCTCACATTATCCTCAAGCACCCTCTGGTGCAATGAAGAATTCATAGTGGATTCTATGATGGTGAGCTGCCCACGCCCTGATGCAGCAAAGCTGCCCCAAACCATAATATTTCCACCACCATGCTTTACAGTTGGTATCAGGTTCTTGTGGTCAAATGCTTTCTTTGGTTTTCGCCAAACATGTCTTCTGGTACTGTGGCCAAAGAGCTCTACCTTTGACTCATCTGTCCAGAACACATTGTTCCAGAAGTGCTGGTCTTTGCCTCGGTGTTCATTGGCAAACTTTCGTCTTGCCCTGATGTTCTTTCTGGACAGCAAAGGTTTCCTCCTGGCACACCTCCCATGTAGATCAAATTTGTGCAGCCTCATTCTAATGGTAGACTCGTGCACTTTGACATCAACAGTGGCAAGAGCTACCTGTAGGTCCCGTGATGACATTCTGGGGTTCTTAGAAACTTCTTTCAGCATCTTGTGGTCTGCTCTCGGGATGAACTTGTTCGGGTGTCCGGGCCTGAACAAGTTGGCAGTTGTTTGGAATCATCTCCACTTGTAGATGATCTTCCGGACAGTCGAATGATTGATTTCAAATTGTTTGGAGATCTTTTTAAATCCCTTCCCAGTCTCGTAGGCATCTATAACCTTCTTTCTGAAGGCCTCGGAGAGCTCTTTTGATCTAGACATGGTGACGCCACACACCTCAACAACAAAGAGCAAACCAAACGAAATGTCTGAGGTTTAAATAAGACACGTTCCTCCAAGATCCTCTCTAACGATGTTCTAATCATTTGCACCTGAGCTGGTGCACCTGATTCTAATTTTAGGTATTTGAAGTAGTGATAAATGTAGGGGTGTACTTACTTTTTCCACATGCAAAATTTGCATTTATGTTTATTTAAATTAAACAATGGACTCCAAAATGTAAATGTTTCATGATATTTGTTATATTATATCACCTTTATCTATCAATATTGTTGAAATGAAGATCAAATAGCTGTATGTTGAAATATGTTGAAAAAGTCAAAACTTTACATGGGGTGTACTTACTTTTTCACGTGACTGTATATATATGTATATATATATATATGTATATATATATATATATATATATATATATATATATATATATATATATATATATATATATATATATATATATATCTATCTATAATTCCAGTAATCTCTGTACGTTTGTACGTTTGTACGTTTGTCTGTCTGTGACCGCTGTTTCTCGACAACCACGGGTCCGATATACTTTTAACTTGCCAGGTATATTGCTGGGGACCCGAGGATGTGCCTTTTCAAGGTTTCATATTAATCGGACAATTACTTACCGAGCTATGTCCAAAAAACGATTCAACCAATCAGAGAGCAGCGAACGATCGCGTGTGCCGGCGTTGCGAATGGACCAAACCATTCCATGTAAATAGAGGGGGGGGGTTCTGTGGTCGTTGCGAATGGACGAAACCATTTCATGTAAATAGAGGGGGGGGGATTGTCACTGTACTCGCAAGCCGTTCGCCGTTCGCTTTGGCGTTGCGAATGGACCAAACCATTTCATGTAAATAGAGGGGGGGGATATAATTTTAGATAGATATATAGTACGGGCATATATATAGTACGGGCATGCCCTAGTATATATAATATAAGGATAATACTTACTTCCATCCCAATCTGTTTGGGACAAAGATATGGATGGACGATCAGGTTTCAGCTACCTTCTTTCATCATTTTAGCTGAATCATTTCGTTTTTTGCCTTTTGTAGCATTTTCATTCCATTTGGAGTGAAATGAACACTACCACCTCACCATCATTTCAGAGATTAGCGCGAATACGCTGATGCATGGCCTACGTTGCATTATGGTAAGTAAGAATATTTGGTAGTTGCTTCGAGGCAGTGTTGAACAGGTTTCTGTTGGAAAACGCATTGCGCATCTAAACTACCCACCCATGTTGCATAAACAAAAAAATTAAATAAACAATAATTACAGAGGCTTCAACACAAACCTCATGAGAAAGGGTTTTTCCTACATCTTTTTTGTTCACAGAGTCTTACACAGACTTTGTGCTTCAGCCTAATCTAATCACAACAGATGTCATATATCACCATGGCAATTGGCTGGGTGTTGGTACTTCCCTCACCAGCTATAGCACTGTAGCAAAGGACTTCTGTGACTCCATGGGCCTGACCCAATATGGGAACTTTCCGACCTGAATTTCTCACAATGGCAAATACTCCCTTCTGGATTTGCTAATGACCAGCCTTCCTGCTGTCTTCTGTTCTTCCTCTGCTCCAATTGATTCATCTCATCACACTTGTGAGTCAACATCTCTCTGGCTATTCTCAGAGAGCCACCTCAGCACCAGCAGGCCTGACAGTTCACTCAGGCTGACTGGCAGGGACTGCAAGCAGCCATCGCACTTCAGGACTGGTCTCCTACATCCGCCACCCCTGATATTAATGCGGCCTGGAAATTTTTCCGCAGAAACCTGCTCTCTCTCATGCACAGATTCATCCCATCTAATCTACAGTTACCATATCCATCCTCCCACTCATGGTACAAAAAATCCTATGGAGAAGCAGTTGCATTGAAAAAAAAATTGTAAACGTTTCTAAAAACATGTTTTCACGTTGTCATTATGGAGTATTTGTGTAGTTAGTGACAAAAATTTTAATTCAATCCATTTTTAATTCAGGCTGTCACAACAATATGTGAAATATTCAAGGGGTGTGAATACTTTCTGAAGGCACTGTACAACTGCTCCTGGACACCGTCTGTTTTGCCTGAGAATGTGGAGAAGTTTCTGGCAACCCTCGACTGATTCTGCAACTGGGCCGTCGGCATTATTCTCGTGTCCTAAAAACGTGCTCTGCTGCTCTTGTACATCCTCTTTCTACTCTGTTCATCCAATCATTTGCCCAAGGTCATCTTCCATCTGCTTGGAAGTCAACCAACATCACTGAATTAAACAAACATGGTGTAAAAACACATCCTCTGAACTACAGACCTATTAGCTTACTTCCATTCATGAGCAAGGTCTGTCAGTTCATATTCAGACCGGGACACTCAACCCTGGACATGGTGCTTCTGCTCTCCTGACAATGGATGGAGGCCCTCAATATCAGACATGAGATTAGAGTCGTCTCCCTAGACATAACTCAAGCTTTCCATACAATCTGGCACCCTGCCTTGCTCTCCAAACCCTCTGCCTATGGCATCCAAGGCCACCTTGACACATAGCTTACTGACTTCCTCTGCTCTCGTAACCAACGTGTGGCACTCAAAGAAATCCTTTCATCTCCTCTCACTGTCGAGGCTGGAGTGCCCCAAGGCAGTGTTCTGGGCCCAGTTCTATTCCTAATCCTCATCAACGATGTTTCTGATTCCCTGGAAAATCCTTTTTATCTATATGCTGATGACTCCACCCTCTGCCATGACATCCCTCATCCTTCATCCTTCAGATAGGTAGGTAGCAGTCTCATCCCTCTCTGCAGACCTTGATATAATTATTAGCTGGTCCTACACTTGGAATATGTCCTTCAATCCTGTCAAATCCATTAAGCAAAGTCTTTCTTAGCACATCTGAACTTTATCTATGTATAAGGCATTCATGTGTAGCTTTATGAAGCGAAGTGTCTGAGCCTTAGCTTTCTCAACGCAGACAGATCGATTGTCTCTCAGTCTTCAACATCCTCCATCCTCCTTTTTGGCATTGCACCTCTGCCCTTTCCATGCTCTGTATCCCTTTCTCCCGGCCCCCACTCTCTTTCTGCTGTTCTTTTTGTTCTCTTACGTCCTCCGCGAGTTATTGACTCACCATTGTTCTAACTCCTCCTTGAGTCTCGACACTGTATACAAAAACATAGGAGCAAGACCCCTGGCGCTCACCTGGTAGAATAAAGAGTATACCGCACCGACTAGGGGTATTTTAAGCCAATTTCAATGGTTCTGAGAAGACAGGGCAGCATGTAGAATCATACTAACACAATCATAAGAGTATAAACAAAGAACAAAAAATACCTATTTTGGGGGCAACCCCCCATCCCCAACCCCATATACCTCCAAAGACCCTAATTTTTCTAATGCCTTGAACAAACATTGGTACATAATGGGTGATTAAGGTTGTGGTGAAGTTTCATCGAAATTGCGTGTGTAGTTTCAGAGAAGAAAGCAAATAACTAATAATAACAATCTTTAGTCACAACGCAACAAATATCATTTGTGCCAAGTTTGGTCGCAATCCCATCAGCGGTTTCGGAGAAGAAGTTTCAAGTGTTTACGAACGGACGGACGACGCGCCATCGCATAAGCTCCCCTGAAATTTGTTCCAGGTGAGCTAATAATAGGGTACCTTTAGGTACCCTAATAATTATAGTTATTGGAGGTCCTCACTCTTTACAGAGCACATCATGACTAGTCAAGAAACGTTTCTAGAATAGAGCTAATCCTGCATCAGTCTCCACTCTGGCCCAGGATACTAGACTGAAAGAGGATGCAGGAATTTGTCCAGGATTCCGGGGATAACTCGGCAACTCTTCACAAAAGACACCATAAAAGACAATGTACGTTAACGACAATACTCCACTTTAGGCAGCATTTCAGAAATATTTTTGTGGTTTGTCTGTGAGCGTAATAGGAGGATGTGTGTTAAAAGTAGCTAAAGAAGAGAAAGGTGGTCCATATTATGTGAAACAATTGTTTGATTAATTAACCTGGAGAACTCACTTGTTCACATAAGCATGAAGGAAGACGAGAGAAAGAAGGAACTGATGCAGATAAATTTGCACACTGATAAAGTTGAAGTCGTCAAGGATAGAGTCAAGCAAGGAAGGAAACATCTGCCCTCAAGTGACAAGCTCCTACTTGTTAACGGTCCCAATTATTTTCACTTTATTATCGGGTCGGCCAGGGAAGGTTTTTGGCCCAAGTCTTTCATGAACTGGATGGTCATGCCTGAAGTTCTACTGAAGGTGGCACTTGTAATTTGGTCAGGGTGTTGGCGATAACTTTCCTGCTCTTTGTGGAAGACACCGTAGGATCTTAAACATCCACCAACAACCAGTTCTGGCAGACGATCCTACCACTTAATGCCATATTGCACGCTCATCATGCCTCATCGCCCTGCATGTGATAGCTGAATCAAAATTCAGACCTAGGTTAGCTCAAAGCCGAGTGCACATATCTCAAAGTTGTCCTGCCAGCTTCATGCCCACAATCAAGAATCTGGTATTAATTAGCAGACTCAATTAGACTTTGGCCACTGTTAACTAGATATTGGGCGAGAATAACTCACTTGAGATGAACCTGCATGTGCCTGAAATGATAATTTATATTTCCTCGTTCATTTAAATCACAGGAACATTTCTTATGCGTTTCTGGAACCTCAAACGTCAAAGTAAGCTGGGCTTGTAGGAGGGATTTAGTACTCAGCCTCAGCTGAGAATTTGTTTGAAATAGCTTTGCTTTTAACAATCTGGTTATTCGCTCAAGCCAACTGGCAGTCTGCCCTCTCACTTAAATTGAATTGGTCTTCCATGTCCTTTGTATCTGTTATTGATTTCACAAAAGCCAGCTCTCATAGACAGGTTAATTTAATCCTTTCTGCAGCTATCATATCCATTTTCTAGATACTGTTACAGTGAACCCTTTGGTGAGGCAGTGGCGAAAAAGGAGCTTTCGTTCTCATAATGGAAGGTGAACTGACAGATGGAAACCTTTGGTTATTTTGCAAGGCTCACAACTTACAGTGCCTTCAAAACACCATTTGACTTTCTCACATTTTGTTTTGTGACATCTTGAATTAAAAATGAATTAAATTGAGATTTTTTTGCCTCTGAACTACACATAATACCCTATTAATGTCAAAGTGGCTTTTTTTTTTTTTAGAAATCTTTCCAAAAATAATTTTAAAATGAAAAGCTGAATTGTCTTGAGTCAATAAGTATTCAACCCATTTGCTATGACACTCCAAATTGAGCTCAGGTGCATCTAATTTCCTTTGATCATCCTTGAGGCGTCTCCACAACTTGATTGGAGTCCGTAAAACTCCGTAACCGTCTGTAAGTAGAAGGAACTGTAAGTAGAACTCCGTCTGAGATAGAATTGTGAGGAGGCATAGATCTGAGGAAGGGTATAAAACAATTTTAGAGTGTTGAAAGTTCCCAAGAGCACAGTGAGCTCCATCATTCGGAAAAGGAAAGAACATGGAACTACCCAGACTCTTCCAAGAGCTGACCAAACTGAACAACCGGGCAAGAAGGACCTTCGTCAGGGAGGGGACCAAGAACCCAATGACCACTCTGACAGAACTACAGAGTTTCTTGGCTGAGATGGGGGAACCTGCCAGAAGGACAACAGTCTCTGAAGCAATTTTAAAATCCAGGCTTTATGGGAGAATTTACACATGGAGTTTGCAAAAAGGCACGTGAAAGACTGTCAGCATGAGGCAAAGGATTCTGTGGTCTGATGAGACGAAAATTGTACTCTTTGCCCTGAATGCAAAGCGCAATGTCTGGCGACAACAGAGCACAGCTAATCACCCATCTAACACCATCCCTACCCTTAAGCATGGTGGTGGAAGCATCATGCTATGGGGATGCTTTTCAACAGCAGGGACTGGGAGACTTGTAAGGATAGAGTGAACAATGAATGGAGCCAAATACAGGCAAATGCTTCAGAAGAACCTGCTTCAGAGTGCAAAAGACGTCTGACTGCGGTGAAGATTTACTTTCCAACAGGACAATGACCCCAAGCAACACTGGAATGGCTTCATAACAAGAACGTGAAAGTCCTTGCATGGCCCAGCCAAAGCCCAGACTTGAATCCCATTGAGAATCTGTGGAAAGACTTGGAAGATTGCTGTTCACCAACACTCCCCATCCAACTTGACAGATTGTGCAAATCTGCATGGAAGAATGGGAGAAATTCCCCAAATCCAGATGTGCAGAGCTGATACAGACATACACAAGAAGACTCGATGCTGTAATTGTTGCCCAAGGCACTTCTATGAAGTATTGACTCAGGGGGTTGTAAACTTGTGTAAATTAGATATTTCTGTATTTTATTTTTAATTATTTTGTTAGAAAATGCAAAAAAAAAAAAAATCCTCTGACATTATGTGTTATGTATAGATCAGTGACAAAAACTCTCACTTCAATCCATTTTAAATTCAGATTGTAACAATCAAAATGTGAAAAAAGTCGAGGGGTGTGAATACTTTCTGAAGACATTGTACGTGTGTTCCTCCTCAGGTGAGCCAGAAACTTATCTGACAAACTTTAAGGCTGTACTTTTTCACCGGCCACCTTCAAAGACCTGTTGATGGCTTGAATCTGTTTCTGGTGTATATTTCTCATCCATCCCTTCCCTCACCTCAAATGATATCACAGCTGATCCTGCTTGAGACAAGGTGGAATGTCTTAAACTTTGTTTGCCTCATAAGATTGTGTACCAAAACCCACCCCACTTACCCTCCCTTTTCTACCTTACTATGCTAATACCAATTGCCTGCTGGACATTGTGACATTTTCACCAGAGAAGGGAGAGAATGTTCTGGCCAGCCTTCACTCTGCCTTTGTAATAGGCTCAGATGGTATCGATGCCATTGTCCTGAAATTGTTCTGCTGCTCTTGGTTATCCCTTGTCTGCTGTCTTAAGCCTGTCCTTCACCTGAGGCAGCCTCCGAACTGCTTGAAAGCCAGCCAACATCACTCCAATACACAAGAAGGCTGCAAAGGATCCAATGAAATCCAGGCTGGTTAATTTTAACTTCTAATAATGAGCATAACACAACAACATGCATTTTAAAGGCCATTTTCCCTGCTAGAGCGGGGGTTAGCCTTGCGGTCCCCATGACAATCTTCTCCATTTTGCCCTATTTTCTGCATCTCTCCTTGTTAACCCCCTTGCCCGCATTTCTTCTTCCAACATCTTCAGCCAAGTCTTTCTCGGTCTTCCCCATCCTCTACTTCCTTCTACATTAATTTCCATCACTCTTCTCAACCAGTCACTTTCATCCTTCCTCATCACATGACCAAACCATCTCAACCTGTTCCTCTTCACAGCATCAATCTCAGGCAATATTCCCATCATCTTTCACAATCATCATTTGTCTTCCTCTCTCTCAACGATACTCCGCACATCCATCGAACCATTCGCATTTCCACCCTTTCCAGCCTTCGTTGCTGCTCTACGTTCATTACCCATGTCTCGCTCCCATAAATCATAACACTTCTCACACATGCAGCATACACCTTTCCCTTCAGCTTCAGCGACACTCTCCTCCTCATCAGCACGCCACTCAGTTCCCGAAACTTCTTCCATGCACATCTCACTCGAGCAACCGTTGCCGAGTCTGATCCACCTTCTCCATTCAGCATGTCTCCGAGGTAGCAAAATGTTTTCACACCTTCCAGCTTCACGCCGTCTCCAAGATCCAACTCAACATTTCCTCCATCTGCAGCTCCCTCTGTGCACACCTTACATTTGAATGTAGCTGCCACACTGGTAAATGACCCTCTCAGACCACTACATTTTTGATGAACCCACTCAGCGCACATTGTACATTGAATGGAGTTCACTCCGACACCCTTCCTGCACACAGCACACGGCCACTTCCCAGTTCTTTCCACCTCACCACATGCTTTACCACTTGCCATCACCTTCGTCTTTCCGATATTCACCTTCAGACCTTTTGTCTCCATACATTCCTTCCACTTGTTCATCTTTTCCTTCAGTCCATCCATACTTTCCGCAATCAACACCAGATCATCTGCATACAACAACTCCCACGGTAAACCCTCCTTTACATTCTGAGCCAGCACCTCCATCACAGCTACAAATAGTAGTGGACTTAGTACCGACCCCTGATGCACTCCCACCTTCACCTCAAACTCACCACTGTTCCCGTCCTTCGTCCTTACAGCTGTACGCGCTCTTTTGTACATTGCCATCACTACTCTGATCAACCATTCCTCCACTCCTAACTTCCTCAATGCCCATGTCAATACTTTGCGTGGAACCCTATCGAATGCTTTCTCCAGATCAACAAACCCAAAAAACAACTTCTTCCTCTTCTCCATGTACTTCTCCTGCAACTGCCTCACAATGAAAAGTGCATCTGTCGTTCCTCTTCCTGGCATAAATCCAAACTGCATTTCGTCGATCTTCACTTTCTTCCTTATCCTCCTCTCCAACACCCTTTCCAATACCTTCATTCCATGCTCCAATAACTTTATCGCTCGGTACGAGCCACACTCCAGAGGGTCACCTTTCCCCTTGGAAAGAGGGACGAGGGTACTCAGTTCCCAATCCACTTGAATGCGGCCTTCTTTCAACACCAGATTACAGATCTCTGTCATGCTCTTCACACCCCAACTTCCTGCTGCCTTCAACATATCTCCCACAACTCCCGTCGGCCCTCCCGCTTTTCCACTCTTCATTGCTTTTATCACTTCCTCAACTTCCTTCTCAGTTATCTTCTCTGCCGGTCCTAAAACTGGGTTACTCTCTATGTTGCCATCCCATTCATTCTCTGTATTCAACAGCATTTCCATATATCTTTTCCATCTTCCTTTAATTCCATCTGGGTCGACAACGATTTGTCCCACTTCATCCTTCAAGCAACTCACCCCTATCACATCACACCTCTCTTTCGCTATGTGCTTTGCAATCCTGAATACTGCTTTCTGACCCTCTTCCGAATCCAAGCGTTCTCCGAACATTTTCCTACATGCCTCCTGCGCCTTTGCTACCTCTTTCTTTGCAGCCTTCCTGGCTGCCTTATAACTTTCATGCTCTGCTGTTTCTGCTCCCGTACCCTTCGCCTTCTGCCACTCCTTGAACTTCTTCCTCTTCTCGTCAATCCTCTTTCCAACTTCATCATCCCACCACCATGTTTCCGAGTGCCTCGGTGGTCCTTTTGTCCATCCACATACCTCACCAACGGCTCCCAACAGACTAGCTTTCATTGACATCCAACCACTTTCAAGCTCAACCACATCATCCTCGACCCTACTCAGCCTCTCTTTTAATGCCTCCCTTACTGTCACCTCTTTCAACCTCCACACCTTCATTCTCGGTTGGTACTTCACCCGCCGAGCTCTCCTCGCACCTTTCACCCTTATGTCGCAGACAACCAAGTGGTGCTGTGAAACAGCCTCCTCCCCCGGGATCACCTTTGTGTCCCGGAGGTGCCCCCTATCTCGCCTACGCACCATCAGGTAGTCAACGGTTGTCGTCGACCCACCTGACGTGTATGTAACAAGCTTATTATCCTCTTTCTGGAACTGAGTATTATAAATCAACAAATCAGCTCCATCAGCAAACTCCAAAATCCTTTCACCTTCTCCATTTCTCACACCATATCCGTAACCCCCATGAACTCCCTCAAAACCATCCATACTCCTTCCCACATGTCCATTCAGGTCTCCTCCCACCACAACAACTTCCTCATCTTTCATGTTTTCCATCAGCTTCTCTATCGCACACCAGAACTTGTGCTTCTCTTCATCGCTTCGACCAACCTGCAGAGCATATCCCGAGATGACGTTCACCAAGAGCTTTCCAATCATCATTTTCACCATCATCAACCTATCACTCACTCTAGTCACACTCACCACACTGTCTACAAACTCCTCAGAAAACAGGACACCAACACCATTCATGCCCTCCGGGCACCATTACCACACAAACTTGTATTTCTGTCCCTGCCTACCCTTCACCATTCTCACACCACTTCCCTTCCATCTCGTCTCTTGCACACAACATATGTCCACTCTTCTTCTGACCAATACTTCCACCACTTCTCCTGATCTCCCTGTCATTGTCCCTACATTCCATGTCCCAAACCTCAGAAACCGATCTCCACTTCGGGCTGCACCCTGCCCATGCGTCGTTGTAATTGTCATGGTTCTCTTTTTGAGGCAATGTTTTTATGGCCGGATGCCCTTCCTGACGCCAACCCTCTTAGTCGTCTCTTACGACACGCAGGGATACGGTGTGCCTATTCTGACCAGGGTACACACTGGGAAACGTTTAAAACATGGAAATTCTGGGGGGGAGGGGGGGGCGGCGTCAGCATCACGGCTGCGGTTTCAACATATTCCAACAATATCCAAACAGAACCATGAAAACCATGAAAAACAATCTGGGAAAAGTCTCCAAGCGAGAACGTGGATTTGAGAAAGAAGGAGCAGAGGCGGAAGAAAAACGAGATACAGGGGGCGGGGCACAAGTCGAGACGAGGAGGAGAGCGAACAAGCACGTGTCCGGGAGGAGAGAAAGAATCAATATAGAATTCTTTGTCTAGGGATGTGAGGTGAGGGGGAGAAAATAAAATAAAAGAAACAAGTAATACAGCGAAGGAAAGAACTTAAATTGACAAAACACCGACGGGGGGAGGGAAGCCTCAAGTTACCAGGCCGCGCACGAGGTACGACCCAGAAAACGATTAATTACACACAAGTTTGTACGAATTACAAACAAATACTAACTAGAAACACACAATAACACGTACAGTCGTACACAGTAAAATAACCAGTGGAAATTTGACAAAGACAAGAATGGGAAAATACTTAAACTTTGATGCCGTGGAGAGCTCGAAGTACGCTTCACTCGCCCGAGGAACCGGAAGCGGTAATCTAATAATGAGCTTCTGATAATGAGCGAAATCATGAAATCCATAATCCAAGCTATCAAGTCTTTAGCTCACCTGGAACGAAGTTCAGGGGAGCTTATGCGATGGCACGTTGTCCGTCCGTCAGTCCGTAAACACCCACAAGGGTTGGGTTAATAACATGCTGTCAGAGCTGATGGGAGATGGGGATCAGCATACATCTTGGAGAAGGAAGTTCTCCAAGACCTGTGCCGATAGGGATTCAGACCATAAACATCTCAAAAGTTTTGCAACTGCGATTCAAGCTTTGATTAATATAGCTATCCACCAAAGTAAAGCGATTCTGGGATCGTCCTTTTGATCCTCAGGATAGTGTAATTAACCATTGATTTATGCCGCTCACTGAGGCCTGTGACAACTTTACTTCCTAATTTATTCATTGAATAGAAGTAATTTGTTTGCAAAAATTACCCTGATGACTCTCCATTCTGCTTACCCATGAGGAGGAGTGGCCACCCCCTACACCATGCACTTGGTACTCTCACTGTATGAAGGAGTGGTTGGGGCAGGGTAAGGGGGCTCTTTTGAAGATGTGAAGCGAAGGGTGTTTGGAGTAGGGAGAGTGATGGGTAAATTGTATGGGTAGTGGAAGAGGAGGAGGATGAAGAAAAGAATAATAAGAGGACAAAAATCCAGTCATTTATTTTTCTGTTCGTGGATCTCTCATTCTCTCCCATCATTGAAAAACAAGACCAAAAGTCTAACAGCCGCGTAGCCGGGCTTGTAAAATATTATAAACCACAAACACATATGATTAGCTTTTTAAAGTCGCGTTATAAACAAAGAAATTTGGATGAATCCCAACATCCGTGAGGTAAGTTTCACTTACAGAACTAGGGGAAGATCTACTGTAATGTATATACCCCACAAGGGTTGGGTTAATAACATGCTATCAAAAAACCAAGGCGAATTCCTTACTTCCGCCGTTGTTAGTACCGTACACCGCTTATCATCGATTCATGAACCATACACTGCTTCACTCTATTAACTTTGTATTCATGACATTGGGATTAAAGTGTTATGGTCATATTTACTATATTATTATTATTACTATTACGAAAACGATACTACTGAAACTGTGTTAATAAACCTGGGCTTAATTTGTCCGTAGCGGACCGAAGGTGAGGCATGAAGCCTAAGGCCTATACATACCGTTTTGTTGGAAGAGCAGTAACGCCGATGCTTTCGATATTTGATGATCATTTTAACAATCGCTTTGTTTGTGCTTCACACTGAATGAAAAACAAAGGTAGAGCATGGCGATTATGATATACTAGCCGAATGCACCCGGCGTTTCCCGGGTTGTTTTTAAAATTAATTTACGACTATAATTCAGCTTTTACTCATAGCCGAAGAAGATCGAGTACTATAATTAAGCTCAGCTTTTAATTGCGAAATGGGCCCAGCCTGGCCGAGGCGGCCTCGACTGGCCTCGCCACCTAGCCTATAACCTTCCCGAGGCCCGTCCCGACATTTTTGGTTCTTTTAGAATGAATTTACTACTATAATTCAGCTTTTACTCGCGGCCGTAGAAGATCGACTACTATAATTCAGCTCAGCTTTTAATTGCGAAATGGGCCGAGGCGGCCTCGACCGGCCTCGCCACTTAGCCTATAACCTTCCCGACATTTTTTGTTTCAGAGGTTTCCTCCTATCTTTCACCGTTCAGGAGATTAGCGTGTGCAGACAAACAAACAAACAAACAAACAAAAACTTTCTTTTATATATATATAGAAGATGACAGGTTTGACGATATGTTCGGCCTGAACAAAATTGGAATCAAAATGCCGGAGTGTGGAGTCAGCCGCCGTACCGCCGTAATGACATCAGACTCACATCACCCTGTCATGTGATGAAATCTTCAGCTCTGATTGGTATACGTTTGAGGGGACATACATACATATGGACGGACGGATAAACACTCTTCTAGATGGCTTTGCCCTATGGGCTACGCCGTAAGAATTGGTGTCTAAGGGTATCTATTGGGGGTCAAAGTGCAGGTTTGACCCCCCAAAATAGGAATTTGATTTTTTCTTTGAAACTACACACTATTACGATGAAACTTGACCAAAACCTTCATCACCTGTGATGTACCAAAGTTTGTTCACGGCTTTAAAAAAAAAAAAAAAAAATCGGGCTGTGAGGGGTCAACTGGGGGGGTTGCCCCCAAAATAGGTATTTGCTCTTTTCTCTGAAACTACACACACAATTTCAATGAAACTTCACCACAACCTTCATCATCCGTGATGTACCAATGTTTTTCAAGGCATTCGAAAAATTGGGGTCTGAGGAGGTATACAGGATGGGAGGGCGGGGGAGGCGTGGGGGTTGCACCCCAAAATAGGTGTTTTTTTGTTTAAAGTCTTATGATTATGTTAGTATGATTCTACAATTTGCCCTGTTTTCTAGAAACCATTGAAATTGGTTTAAAATGCCTTCAGTCATGCAGTATAGTTTATTCTACCAGGTGAGCGCCAGGGGTATTGCCCCTATGTTTTCTGGTCAGATTGTTCTTTTTTTTTTTCTTTTTTTTTTCCGCCCTCACTTTCTCATCTTTATTCACTTTTAAATTTGTTTTCTCCGCAACCGCTTGAGTGCTTGACACAAAACATTCCACATAAGAGCACCTAACCTACCCATAGATATTTTTAAATAGCTACGACTATTCATTTTTTTGCATACAAGATCGAGGCTCGTGTAAGAGCTAAACTCTTCATAGGTAATGACTTCATAGGTAATGTGGTATGGCAACCATGTTTTGGAAAAAGGAAAAACTTTGAACATCTCTGAAACCGTTGTCGTCGTCCCCCCGTCCCCCCCAAAACGGCACAGGTCAGGAACACCACATGTGGAACATTTGATAACGACATCTTCAGTGCCTTAAATTGACGTTATAATTGGATTGGTCGAATTCCGCATCTGATCAATACAAAAACATTTGGGGTGACTTACTAGGAAATTTGGCAAGATAATTAAATTGATGACGTCAACAGTGATGTGGTTTTCTCTGCAACTTAAAGTGGCAGTTCAATTAAAGATTGATTGGTTCAGTTGTTTTGGAGAAGGACATTTTAAAAAGGTTTTCCTTCAATCCAATAATATGGCTGCTAAACAATGTGGCTGCTATGACGTCATTGTTATGAAACTTTTTTCTATATGGGGAGTGGATCATATATTTGAAGTTTCACATCAATCGGTGAACTGGTTGTAGAGAAAAATATCTTAAAATGTTTTCCTTCAATCCAATATGGCTGCTTCAAACCAATAGGACGTCATACCTATCAAACTTTATTCCTCATGTCTCAGTTTTTTAAGTGCCCATGTAGAAATCACTGCTCACAGTTATAAGTGACAGTTCTTGGGATTGACTCGGCATGATAAATATAGTTTGATAAAAATGACGCAATAGGATGGCATCGTCATTGGAACGAGCAAGTACTGCTCGGTGTCCGGCATAGCTGCTCGCAGTTATAAGCAGTTCTCATTATTATTATTATTATTACTAATACCGTCTCCTCCAAACATTTTCCCTTCTTTTTTCACCTCCTTTTATCATATTTTCAGATCATCCCCTCCTTATTTTATCAAAATTTTGCCTTGATTTACCTTCTGGATTTACCTTGATTTACCCTCAACCATAAGTCATAAATAGATGGTTCTAAGTAAACCTATAATAAATAATCACGTTCCCTAGACAATGCCAACTCAGTCACAAGTCTGCCCCACACAGCAAACCCGTTTAGCAAATACCGTGCAATGCAATTATTTTCGATTGAATTTGCTTACAGAGCGGGACGGTGGTGGGGACATCAAGTCAACGAAACACACATTACCTTAAAAAGGGCAGCAGCCACTCGGTTTAAATGGGACCCAGGAATTGCAAAAAGCCCACACAACAAAACTGGCAGTTGCTATTCCGCTGGCATATCTGAAAGCATAATTGGCAAGGGTGGTTCCAGCATTTTAGAAATCTGGGGAATGGGGGTTACAGATCTGCGCATCCTTCCTAATCCATCAAAATATCCTCCTTCCCAACAAATCCTCCACGACATAAGTACAGATCAGTGCATCACGTTGCATTGAAACATGTGCAGATTTCTTCCTCTTCTAAAGCATGAAAGTCCATTTCACTGCAAGATACATTGACATATATTTGTGCAAAAAAAAAAACAGTGGTAGGCACAAATATAGCCAGATGGGAAACTAGTTGGAAGGTGCAGAATTCGCTAGGATGCGATGATCCGACATCAGGCTGTCATGAGTTCAATTAGAGAACATGACTAACAACAACCCGAGCTAAAGTCTCCCCAAGAGCCTTTGGCAAATGGGGATTCCTCCTATATTTGCAGACGGGACGGATCCATGTGGGTTTCAAGCTTGTCAAGCACTCTTATTAAAAAAACCCGGCTCGTTATTAATTACGCTTTCTCCAGTTCTTGCATTAATGAGCAGCGCTGGAATGACATGATAGATGTATTAGCTTCATTTAACAGCAGCAGGTATTGGCATACCCTGGTGGTTTCAGACCGGCCCACTCAAAATGCAGGCAAAGTGAAGAATTTGAAACAAGGATGATTTGTATTTTACTTGCTTTAGAAAGAAAAATCATTCTATAAATGGATCCCAGAAAAATTCCAATTCCAATTAACATTTTTTGGTAGATTGATGCAAAATTATAACTGGAGTTACAAGCGGCGTCCAAAACATTTCCGGAATCAAATACCGAAAGTCCAAAATTATATATACATATATGTATGTATACTAGCAAAGGTACCAGCGTTGCCAGGCAACACCGGGTAGCTCCTCCTACCCCCCCCCCCCACCTCTCTCATCTCACCCCACCGTCATCCCACCCCGCCCCCATCTAGTCTCGCACCACACCCTTCCCCTCCCACCGCACCCCCACCTCCTCCTACCCCATCGCCACTCCCTCCCTCCTCCCACCCCACTCCCTGTCTCATAACCCTAACTCTCCTCCCACCTACCCCTCTCCCTCCTCCCCTACTTCCTCCCTCCTCCCCCACTCCCTCCCTTCTTCCATCCAACACACTCCCCTCCCTCATCTCAACCCACCCCGCCTCGCACCTACCCCACTCCCTCCCTCCTACCCCACGCCTCCTTCCAACCCCTCCCTCCTCCCAACCCATCGCTCCTTCCACCTACCCCACTCCCTCCCTCCTCCCACCCTCCCACCTACCCCACTCCCTTCCTCCTCCTACCCCAGCCTCCTTTTGATATAGAAGATAACCTCACTCCAAGCTCCAAATGAAATAACATCCGAAATGAAAGCAGATCATACAAAAGGTTGACACAATTTGAACCCAGGTTAGACAGCTAGCTTAGAGTGAGTGTGCATACCTCTGGGCCATTCTGCCATGGTGTGAGGATGCATTGCTTTGAAGCCACTAAAATATTTTTCAATTCTCTCTTTAACTCGCAGTGTGTGCGCCATCCATTGAGAGGATGTTAAGCCATCGGGCAGCACCGGTGGATGTTGAGATCCCTCGTGTCTTTCATGAGGTTAGCAAGTTATCACCGAGACCCTGAATGAAGAAATGACTTATTCAAACCCCCTCACCAACCTGCACGTGTCAAGCGCGGCGAGTATGTCAATACCCACATGAAGTGAGATGTACGGTATTCATTTTGCAGTGGACAATAGGCTGATGATGATGATGGTGATGATGAAGCTGATGATGGTGATGATGATGATGACGATGCTCATGATGATGATGGTAGTGATGCTCATGATGGTGGTGGTGATGCTCATGATGGTGGTGGTGATGCTCATGATGATGATGGTAGTGATGCTCATGATGATGATGGTAGTGATGCTCATGATGGTGGTGATGATGATGCTCATGATGATGGTGGTGGTGGTGATGCTCATGATGATGGTGGTGATGCTCATGATGGTGGTGGTGGTGATGCTCATGATGGTGGTGGTGGTGATGATGATGCTCATGATGATGATGGTCGTGATGCTCATGATGATGGTGGTGGTGGTGGTGATGCTCATGATGATGATGGTGTTCATGATGATGATGATGGTGATGATAATGGTGGTGATGATGATGGTAATGACTGATGATCATGATGGTAATGGTGGTGATGATGATGGTAATGATGATGATGGTAATGGTGATGCTGATGATGGTGGTGGTGATGATGGTGGTGATGATGATGGTGGTGGTGGTGATGATGATGGTGGTGGTGATGATGATGGTTATGGTGGTGATGATGTTATGGTAACGGTGGTGATGATGATGATGATATTATGTTAATGGTCGTGATGATGATGATGATGTGATCATCATCATCATCATCATTTCTGTGTGTTCATGTTGGTGGTGATAATATTATGGTAATGGTGGTGATGATGATGGTGGTGATGATAGTATGGTAATGGTATCATTACCATACCCACATGAAGGGTAATGGTATCATTACCATACCTCACACCTGGCTCGGCTTCACGCTGTTGAATCCAAAGCTTTCAGAATCATTGGAATCTCCCGCGATGAAGCTATCTCTGAGGGCCTTTCACTCACTCACCGCAGGCAGGTAGGTGGTCTTTCTGTCTTCTACCGACTCCTCTCCAGCCTTGCTCCCCCAGCTATCTCTGTGCTCTGTCCCCCAAATATTCCTACAGGTCGCACAAGATCTGCCAGCCACCCTCTGATGGTTAAACTGCCGAAATCTCGGCTCTCTGCTCACCTTCACTCTTTCATTCCTCTTTTCTCCCGCCTCTAGAACAAACTCCCTCACTCCCTTCAATCCCACTCCTCCCTCCAGGTCTTTAAAACAGCTGTTCACCACCATCTCTTATCTTCCCCCATCCAAAACCTTGATCTTTTCTACCCCCACGAATTCACCCCAGATCCACCTTGTTTGAAATTCCAACTTATTTCCTGGAAGTCCTGGCAGTGTCCATATGTTTTATACCTCTCCCACCCCCCCCAAAGCCCTCTCCCTCCCACAGTTCTCTCGATGTCTCCATGTCTCTCGGTCCCTGCTCTCAAATGTTGTTTGTGTCCTTCCCCCTCTCTCCCCATCTTGTCTACCGCTCCCGATGTTATTTGTTTTGTGTCTGTTTGTCTTTCTGTGTGATTAATGTTCGCTCTTTCACGAGCCTCGATCTTGTATACAAAAAAATAAAAAATAAAAAATAAAAAAGGTGGTGGTCATTAATTTGGTGGTTATTTGGTAATTAAAAATGGTGGTGGATAATATTATTGTAATGGTGGTGGTGATGATGTGATTGTAATGGTGGTGATGATGATGAGATGGTAATGGTGGTGATGATGGTGGTGGTGGTGATGATGATGATGGTGGTGATGGTTATGGTTGTGATGATGATGTTATGGTAACGGTGGTGATGATGATGATGATATTATGTTAATGGTCGTGATGATGATGATGATGTGATGTTCATGGTGGTGGTGATGATGATCATGGTGGTGGTGATGATGATAATATTATGGTAATGGTGGTGATGATGATGGCGGCGATGATGTGATTGTAATGGTGGCAGTGATGATGATGATATAATGGTAATGGTGGTGATGATGATGAGATGGTAATGGTGGTGATGATGATTATGATGGTGGTGAGAATGATGATAGTGATGATGATGATGACGAAGGTGGTGGTGATGATCATGATAATCATGATTATGGTAATAATGGTGGAAGTGATGATGTTGGTGGTGATGATGATCATGATGATGATATTATGGTAATGGTGATGATGATGGTGGTGATGATATGGTAATGGTGGTGATGACATGGTAATGGTGGTGATGATGATGGTTGTGATATTATGGTAATGGTGGTGGTCATGATAATATTATTGTAATGGTGGTGATGATGTGATTGTAATGGTGGTGATGATGATATAATGGTAGTGATGATGATATAATGGTAATGGTGGTGATGATGATGATGGTGGTGATCATGATGATGACGAAGGTGGTGGTGATGATCATGATTATGGTAATAATGGTGGTAGTGATGATTGGCGATGATGATGATGATGATGATGGTGATGACTTGGAAGGAAATCACTGTTTCTTGGATTATTGTGCATCTCATTCCAAGAACGCCACTCGCAAACACAATCCGAGACCATTGTGTTGGTGTTTCACAGTTGTGGTAACCGAGAGGAGTAAGTCAACTTTCTGAAAATCGAGCAATTATTTGATGTGAAACAAGCTGTTCTTCTCCCTCTGTAATGATAGCATTGTGTATTAATAAAATAGTACAGTGAAATGGTTGTTTCCATTTTAAAGTTTTTTCGGAGTATTTCTCCGAAATAACCTCAGAGTGGGTCCAGGTGTCCGTCCGTCCATTAACACATAATCTTCTCACAAACTACCCGACCGATATGGACCAAATTTGGTCCAATGCATCAGCACATTAACATCTCATGGGGTTATGCTTCCCATCCATGTCCATCCCCCAAAAGAGGATGGAAAGGCGGGGTTTCGCCTCAAATTTCGGTAATTTATTTGAAAATATTCTCAGAAACCGTGGGGAAATAACCGCCAGTCCCCCACGAGACTATTTTGTTTCGTGTGGCTCTAGCAGATTTACATTAAATCCATTTTCGGTGAATCAAATTTCCAAATGAATTTATTCATCCATAACATCAGATAGTCCAAAAAAAATAAAAATGCAAACAAACAGCACTTGCCGCAATTCCACACACAGCGAGTGGTTAATGATCTTTGGTCTGGAGTGACCGGTCAGACCGACATGAATCTCGTGGAACGTTTCTGCGCTATGAGAGGTTGTACAAAAAGGCAAAGCAAACCAAGTGGGGGCAGAACATTCTGACATGGATGGCAACGGCATGCAATTTCCTTTTGTCTAACCATTTGTTCAAGAGGGACACGCAAAGCGGGACAGGGAAGAACCAAGGAGTAGACACACACACACGCACACACGCACTTTCACCGATCTAAACATAATAAATACCCCATTCATGTCAATGTGGAATTTCTTTTTTACAAAAAATAATAATAATAAAAACATAGGGGCAATACCCCGGGCGCTCATCTGGTAGAATAAAGAGTATACTGCACTGACTAAAGGTATTTTAAACCAATTTCAATGGTTGCTAGAAGACAGGGCAGCATGTCGAATCATACTAACATAATCATAAGACTTTAAATAAACAAACAAAAAAATACCTATTTTGGAGGACACCCCTCCAAAATAGGTATTTTTGGGCATTTTTTTTTTAAATGTCGTGAACAAACGTTACTGGTGATGAAGGTTGTGGTTAAGTTTCATCGGAATTGCATGTGTAATTTCTGAGAAGAAAGCAAACACCGATTTTGGGGGGCAACCCCCCCGTAGATCCGCACAGGGGCAGATTTTTTTTAATGCCATGAACAAACTTTGGTACATCACGGGTGATGAAGGTCGTTGTGAAGTTTCATCGAAATCGTCTGTGTTGTTTCAGAGAAGAAAGCAAATATCTATTTTTGGGGGGGGGGGGGGGGTGGGGGGTGGGGGTAGATGAGGTCAAACCTGGACCCACTTTGACCCCCAGTAGACTCCCTTAGACACCGATTTTTTTTAATGCCGTAAACAAACTTTAGTCACAACACAACAAATATAATTTGTGCCAAATTTGGTCGCAATCCCAATCAGCGGTTTTGGAGAAGAAGTTTCAAGTGTTTACGGACTGACGACGCACCATCGCATAAGCTCCCTTGAACTTCGTTCCAGGTGAGCTAATGAAAAGCTGAAATGTCTTGAGTCAATAAGTTTTCAACCTCTTTGCTGAAACTCCAAATTGAGCTTAGGTGCATCCAATTTCCTTTCATAATCCTTGAGATGTCTCTCCAACTTGTTGGGAGCCCACCTGTGGCCAATTCAATTGATTTGACATTATTTATAAAGAAACACACCTTTCTAAACAAGGTCCCACAGTTTACGGTGCATGTCAGAACAGAAACTCGACAATGAAGTCCAAGGAACTGTCCGGAGAACTCCGAGATAGAATTGTGAAGAGGCATGGATCTGGGTAATGGTATAAAACAATTTCTAGAGTGTTGAAAATTCCCAAGAGCACAGCGAGCTCCATCATTAGGAAATGGAAAGAATAGGGAACTACCCAGACTCTTCCTAGAGCTGGCCGTCCGATCAAACCGAGCAAGAAGGACCTAGGTCAGGGAGGTGACCAAGAAGCAAATGACCACTCTGACAAAACTACAGTTTCTTGGCTGAGATGAAAGAACCTGCTGGAAGGACAACAGTCTCAGCAGCACTTCACGAATCTAGGCTTTATGGGCGAGTTGCCAGATGGAAGACACTCCTGAGAAAAAGGCACATGACAGCATGCCTGAAGTTTGGAAAAAGGCACGTGAAAGACTCAGAGCATGAGGCAAAAGATTCTGTGGTCGAATGAGATGAAGATTGAACTCTTTGGTCTGAATGCAAAAACGCTAAGACTGGCGCAAACCGAGCACAGCTCATCACCCATCCAGCACGATCTCCACCATGAAGCATGGTGGTGGCAGCATCATGCTATGGGGATTATTTTCAGTGGCAAGGACTAGGAGACCTCTTAGGCTAGAAGGAACAATGAAAGGAGCCAAATACAGGCAAATGCTTGAGAAGAACCTGCTTCAGAGTGCAAAAGACATGAGACTGCGGTGAAGATTTATGTTCCAACAGGCCAATGACCCCAAGCAACACTGGAATGGCTTCATAACAAGAACGTGAAAGTCCTTGAGTGGCCCAGCCAAATCCCAGACTTGAATCCCATTGAGAATCTGTGGAAAAACTTGAAGATTGCTGTTCACCGACGCTCCCCATCAAACCTGACACAGCTTGAGGAAATCTGCAAGGACATACCCAAGAAGACTCGAGGCTGTAATCTCTGCCAAAGGCCCTCCTATGAAGTATTGACTCAGGCGGTTCAATACTTATGCAAGTAAGATATTTATGTATTTCATTGTTAATTAACTTGTCAAAAATTCAAAATAAACCCCAAATTGCTCTTTAACATTATGGGGAATTACTGTATACATCGATCAGTGCCAAAAGATAATAATCTCAATTTAATCCATTTTAAATTCAGGCTGTAACGCAACAAAATGTGTAAAGATGTCTAGGGGTATAAATACTTTCTGAAGGCACTGGAGCTGGGTCGGGATTCAAACCCAAGCTATATGGCTTAGAGCGAGTGTGCGTAAATCTCGGGTCGAGGCAATCCTGCGAGGCTTGCAAGATGGGTAATGGATGTACTTGACAGTTAGAAGCAATGGCCCAACCAGACGGAAGTTTTGAAAGCCACACTCAAGCACGCAGCAACTCTGAACACAGCACGCACCTGCAATCAAACCAAATCGTCTGAGTGATCCAGAAGCACAGCTCTTACAGGAATCTGCGCTGAAACTGTTAATCATTCCATTTTATCTTCTTTTTACAGTTACCTAAGGCCCATGAAGGATCTTCAATTGACCTGATTTGATTTTGATTGCTTGAAGTACACCTCACCATCAGTCTTCAGGCATTTTAAAGGAGTCCAATGGAGTACTGGTCTCTTTGAAAGACCGGTGCATTTACTCCCAACTTGTGGCTGCAGAGGGGACCAAGCTGACACTAAAAATGCCCCTCTTAGAAGCCAGTCTCAGTCCCCTACCAGCTCTGCTCTCTACCACATTGTGTTGCACCCTCTGCTCCTTTGTCCATTCACCCTACTTTAACCCCATGACATCACACACAATCCAGTAACCCACTGATTAATCGACCTTCCTAAACCCAATTTCTCCACTCACCTCCATTCCTTCGTTTGAGCAGTGCAAGTGTCTCTTTCCATTTGTGTAACACCTGTCTTCTCTCCAGTCCATTATCCCATGCCTTCAACCCGTTGCTCCAATCTTGTCCACCTGTACATCTCGCATGCCCCCGAGTCCCCAATGTCCAACTGCCAACACATCGTCGATAACTCTACTTTCAGTCTCGATTATTGCAGAGAAAACAATGCTGCAATTAATGTTCAGGTCCTGTTGGTTAACTCAGCAAGCAGCACTTTTACTTTGGTGGATCATTCTTATGTACAGTAGATAAGGACAGTATGAAAGATGAAATCTAACAATGCGGAGTTGCTTTTTATAAACTACTAAAGACATATTCATTAGGTTCCATCATCCATAATTATATAAAGGAGCTCGGTGATGGTGTAGCTGCCTGCATGCGTGGTCCATCAACAGATATCCTCGAGGGAATTCCCCCCCCCCCCCCCCCCCTTCCCATCCGCCCCCTCTCTTCCCTCCTTTCCCACCCTTCCTCTCGCAATATTCCCGTTAGCAAAGCTACTCTGTGTTGCCCATGGCAACGATGGGTACCTTTTCGAGTGCATGCTAAATCTTCATGTGCAAATAAGTACTTTCAAGGATCCAAGGCTTTCAAGATCATTGTAATCTTTCGCGATGAAGCTAAGTCAATGGGCCGATCACTTCGCCATCGCTGACAGGTCGGTGGTCTCTGTCTTCTCCTGCCTCATTTCTGGTCTTGCACCCTCTGTACTCTCTATGCTCTGTCCCTCCTCCCTTCCCTCACAGGTATCTGCAGGACGCACACAGTCCACCATCAACCCCTCCTAATGAAACTACCTAAATCCAGAACCACTGCTCACCTGCACTCATTTATTCCTTTCTTAACACCTATGGAACAAACTTCCCTCCAGATCTTCAAGACAGCTGTTTGCCACAATCTCAGGTCATCCCAAGTCCAAACCCATGATCTTTTCTGTACCTGTTAAACCGCCCCCACACCACCCAACATTTTGCTTGTGTCCATCTTGTCCACGCTTTGCATCCTTCCCTATCCCTCATCGTTATTTGCATCCCTTCTTGTCAGTCTCCGTCAACTTTCTCCTTCCAACCTGATATAAACATTTCCCCTTTCTCCTGCTGTTCCCTTTGTTATGTTACGTCCTGATTACCTCTGTCACCGAAGGTGGATGGAGGTTTTGTTTTCACCAATGTATGTTTCTCTGCCTGTGAACAAGATATCTCAAAAAGTTGTGGACGGATTCATAAGAAATTTGGTGGAAAGGTAGTGTATGTGACAAGGACGAAATGATTAGGTTTTGGTGAAGATCCGGATCCGGTGAGAACAATGTTTAAAGTGATTCTTCACCAATAGGAGATAGGGCCAAAAACGATATATAGCAGGATATCTTAAAAAGTTGTGGACGGATTTGGAGGACACTTGGTAGAGAGGTTGGGTATGTGACACGGACGAAATGATTAAATATTGGTGAAGTTCCAGATCCGGCTAGAAGAATGTTTAAAGCGAATCTTCCCCATTGGGAGAAAGGGTACCGCCAACAACTTTTTGGGAGAAAACCAACATTACCGCTTTACACAAAAAAGGTGCAAAAACAGATCCTTGCAACAACAGACCAATCATCCTGCTCCCGATAATCAGAAAGGTCATGGAATCAATCATCGCTTCTGACATCAAATCCTTCCTCTTCTCCAATGGCTTGAACTCGGATCATCCATTCGGACTCAGACCAGGTCATTCTACTCTGCACATGCTGCTTCTGCTGTCTCAACAATGGATGGAGGTCCTCAATGCCAAACAGGAAATCAGAGCAGTCTCCCTCGACATATCACGTGCCTTCAATACGGTCTGGCACCCCACTCTGCTCACCAAACTCTCCTCCTATGGTATCCATGGAAATCTCCACGCATGGCTGGCGGACTTCCTCTCTGGTCAGAGTCAACGTGTGGCCCTGAATGGTTTTCTCTCATCTCCCTTCCTGTTCAGGCTGGAGTTCCCCAAGGCAGTGTTCTGGGCCCTGTGGTTTTTCTCGTCTTCATCAATGATCTCTCCGACTCTCTGGAAAATCCTCTCCATCTCTTTGCTGATGACTCCACTCTCTGCCGCTCCATTCCTCATCCCTCAGATCGGCAGTCTGCAGCTCCACTCTCTGCCGCTCCATTCCTCATCCCTCAGATCGGCAGTCTGCAGCCTCCTCACTCTCTGCAGACCTGGACAAAATCACAGACTGATCAAACAAGTGGAACATGTCTTTCAATCCTGACAAATCTCACACTCTTACTATGTCTCTCCAAAAAGACCGACTGGATAACCCTCCAATCTACTTTCTCAACACCCCTCTCCAAAAAGTTCTGTCACTCAAGCTTTTGGGTCTCACTATCTGCCATGATCTTTCCTGGGAAAACCACATTTCCAAGCTGGCCTCCAAAGCCAGTCGCCGACTGGGCATCCTCCATCGTGTGAAGTCCTTCCTTGCACACCTGAGCTCCTCACCACATACAAGGCTTTCATCTGCAGCTCAATGGAACACTGCTCTCCCCTCTGGGTTGGTGCTCCTGCCTCACACCTAGCTCGGCTTCACGTGGTTGAAACCAAAGCTTTCAGAATCATTGGAATCTCTCGCGATGAAGCTAACTCCGAGGGCCTTTCACTCACTCACCGCAGGCAGGTTGGTGGTCTTTCTGTATTCTACCGACTCCTCTCCGGCCGAGCTAACCCAGCTCTCTCTGGGCTCTGTCCCCCAAATATTCCTGCAGGTCGCACAAGATCTGCCAGCAACCCTCTCATGGTTAAACTGCCAAAATAATGACTCTCTATTCACCTTCACTGTTTCATTCCTCTTTTCTCCCGCCTCTGGAACAAACTCCCTCACTCTCTTCAATACCTGTCCTCCCTCCACGTCTTTAAAACAGCTGTTCACCACCATCTCTTATCTTCCCCCATCCAAAACCTTGATCTTTTCTACCCCCGTTAATTTACCCCAGATCCACTTTTTTGAAACACCGACTTATTTCCTGGAAGTCCTCGCAGTGTCCATGTGTTTTATACTTCTCCCACCCACCCCCCCCCCCCACCCCCCGCCCCCTTCCCATGCCTCCTCCCACCAAGCCCTCTCCCTCCCACAGATCTCCCGATGTCCCTGTTCTCTACTGTTGTACTTTTGTGCTTCCCTATCTCTCCCCATCTTGTTCCCCGCTCCCTTTATCATATGTTTTATGTGTCAGTTTGACTTTTTGTGATCAATGTTAGCTCTTACACGAGCCTCGATCTTGTATACAAAAAAAGAAGAAAAAAAAGGGCCAAAAACGATACACAGCAGCATATCTCAAAGTTTTGGATGGATTTGGATGAAACTTGGTGGAGAGGTTGTGTGTGTGAAAAGGACTAATCGATTCAATTTTGGTTCTGGTCCAGATCCAACCTATCAGTGGGTTACAAAACAAACTGTTCAGCCAGGCGGAGGTATGCGCTCTACTGAGTGCTGCTCTAGTTACCTCTACTACTGAAGGTGGATGGAGGTTATGTTTTCACCCCTGTCTGTTTGTTTGTCTGTGAACAAGATATTTCAAAAAGGTGTGGACGGATTTGGACGAAACTCGGTGGACCGGTTGGGTGTGTGACAAGGACGAAGCGATTAGATTTTGGTGAAGATCTGAATACGGATTTGGATACGAGAAATATTCAATTTTAAAGTGATTCTTCACCATTGAGAGATCGGGTGAAAAGCGATATATAACATGATATTTTAAAAAGTTATGCGCGAGTTATGACAAAACGAGGTGAATGAGTTGGTTAGGTGACTAGAACAGGCCGATTAGATTTTGGTTCAGGTCCGAATCCCAATCCGGCCTATCGGTGGATACAAAACAAAGTGTTCAGCCGGGCGGAGGTATGCGCTCTACCGAGTATAAATACATGTATACATGCATATATTTATATATACATATATTTATATATATCGCGAAAATACTATTCGACATCATGAGAAGAGTCAAGTTGTTGAAAATTCGACTTTTTGTGTGAAAACACAAGATAATAAAAAAGAACCACCCCACAATGCTCCAGTTATACACATTGACTGAACAACCCCTCAGTTACTCAGACAAATGGAGGGATGCCAACCAGTGAGGAGATAACAGCAAATGGATAAACCTTTCAGACTGTTGGGCCTGGCATTTGCTGATGATGCAGCGCGGGGTCACAACCTCGGCTCAATAGAAAACCGCCTCAAAACACCACAAACTTAGCAAAGTCAAAGAAACCGGATGATGCCATATGCTGTTAGCCCGAAAGAACACCTTTGGGGCAGATTTTCCATCGCATTAGATAATAATGCTTTCACGGTTAACTCAAACCGATGGCAGGGCAATCTATCGGAGAGTTCTTACCACTGAAGCTTACTTGATTTAGGAATCAGCACACATTACATCATCTCGGATAATTATTAAACAACATACACCAGATACAGACGACAGAACACGACAGAACAGAGGTGAACGACAGACGTGCTTTATATTGTGAGGCAGATGCAGGAGAAGTACATGGAGAAGAGGAAGAAGTTGTTTCTTGGGTTTGTTGATCTGGAGAAAGCATTCGATAGGGTTCCACTTGAAGTAGTGACATGGGCATTGAGGAAGTTAGGAGTGGAGGAATGGTTGATCAGAGTAGTGATGCCAATGTATAAAAGAGCGCGCACAGCTGTAAGGACGAAGGACGGGAACAGTGGTGAGTTTGAGGTGAAGGTGGGAGTGCATCAGGGGTCGGTACCAAGACCACTACTATTTGTAGGTGTGATGGAGGTGCTGGCTCGGAACGTAAAGGAGGGTTTACCGTGGGAGTTGTTGTATGCAGATGATCTGGTGTTGATTGCAGACAGTATGGATGGACTGAAGGAGAAGATGAACAAGTGGAAGGAATGTATGGAGACAAAAGGTCTGAAGGTGAATATCGGAAAAACGAAGGTGATGGCAAGTGGTAAAGCATGTGGTGAGGTGGAAAGAACTGGGAAATGGCCATGTGCTGTGTGCAGGAAGGGTGTCAGAGTGAATTCCATTCAATGTACAATGTGCGTTGAGTGGGTTCATCAAAAATGTAGTGGTTTGAGAGGGTAATTAACCAGTGTGGCAGCTACATTCAAGTGTAAGGTGTGCACAGAGGAAGCTGCAGATGGAGGAAATGTTGAGTTGGATCTTGGAGACGGCGTGAAGCTGGAAGGTGTGAAAACATTTTGTTACCTCGGAGACATGCTGAATGGAGAAGGCGGATCAGACTCGGCAACGGTTGCTCGAGTGAGATGTGCATGGAAGAAGTTTCGGGAACTGAGTGGCGTGCTGACGAGGAGGGGAGTGTCGTTGAAGCTGAAGGGAAAGGTGTATGCTGCATGTGTGAGAAGTGTTATGATTTATGGGAGCGAGACATGGGTAATGAATGTAGAGCAGCAACAAAGGCTGGAAAGGGTGGTAATGCGAATGGTCCGGTGGATGTGTGCAGTATCGCTGAGAGAGAGGAAGACAAATGATGAATTGCGAAAGATGATGGGAATAGAGCCTGTGATGGATGCTGTGAAGAGAAACAGTTTGAGATGGTTTGGTCATGTGTTGAGGAAGGATGAAAGTGACTGGTTGAGAAGAGTGATGGAAATGAATGTAGAAGGAAGTAGAGGACGGGGAAGACCGAGAAAGACTTGGCTAAAGATGGTCGAAGAAGAAATGCGGGCAAGGGGGTTAACAAGCGGTGCTGCAGAAAATAGGGCAAAATGGAGAAGATTGTCATGGGGACCGCAAGGCTGACCCCCGCTCTTGCAGGGAAAATGGCCTTAAAATTCCTGTTGTTGTGTTGTTGTACACCAGATGCTCCATCTGCTACCTGGATTGGAACCTGTCGTTCTGTTGCTGCAGTCGCTGCATTGTAAATTATGGAGATAACGGTTTTTATTCATGTAATAAATGAAACTTCATAATACCTACGCCAGGCTGAACAGTTTACGTTTTGTATCCCACTGATTGGCCGGATCGGGATTCGGACCTGAACCAAAATCAAATCGGCCTGTTCTTGTCACCGACCCACACGTTGGCTACTAGAGTAGAGGATGTGTGCAGTTAGCCTTGGATACCATAGACAGACAGTTTGGAGAGTAATGCAGAATGCCAGACTGTGTCAAAAGCACCAGATATGTCCAGAGAGAAGGCCCTGATCTCATCTCTAACATTGAGGGTCTCCATCCATTGTTGGGTGAGTGGAAGCAGCATGTCCAAGGTGGAGTGACCTGGTCTAAAACCAAATTAGTGATCTTAGATGAGGTTGTTGGAGAAAAGTAAGGATTTTATTATGTCAACTGTGATGATGGATTCCATGACCTTGCTGATGATTCGAAGTAAGACGATAGGTCTGTAGCTAAGAAGATCCATATTTGTACTTTTCTACCTCCGCTACCGAGGGTAGACGGAGGTTATGTTTTCACCCCTATCTGTTTGTCTGTCTGTGAGCAGGATATCTCAAAAGGTTGTGGACAGCTTCAGATAAAATTTGGTAGACAGGTTGGGTGTGTGACAAGAACAAGCTGACTAGATTTTGGTGAAGATCCAGATCCCGATTTGGCCTATCAGTGCGATAGAAAATGTAAACTGTTCAGCCAAGCGGAGGTATACAGAGGTAAACAAGTTTTGTCAAAATCCATCCATAGCTTTTGAAATATCCTGCTCAGACAAAGATACATACAGGGAGAGGTGAAATCATAATCTCCATCCACCTCTGGTGGTGGAGGTAATAAGTAAAAACGATTCCTCTGGCATTCCAAATAACGTGAAAGAAAGATTCAAGAAACTTTCCAAACTCTCCTTACATGGAGCCATGAACTTAAGCCAAGCATTTTGTTTGGGTCAGAAAGACATTTCAAGAACATAGTTAAAAGCGCTCACAGTTTATCCTGCGGAAAACAAAGTTTGTTTTGCCGTTACCACTGCAGCCACAAAAGCACGAAATCAAAAGGACGTGGTCAATCACCGAACCATGACCAATCAAGGGACCATTTATGGATGACAACGCAGAGGGTTCTCTGCTGTTATGAGAGGAGGTTTATTGGATAATAAGATTCAAATTCGCTTATTTAATAAAGTGCGTCTCTACTTTCTGGGTGTTTTTTTTTTTCCAGCAGACAAACTCAAAAGGGCAGTGGAAAAACAACTCACATGGGATGACATGAGGGCTTCAAAAGGTTATTGGCCTAATATGCATACAAAACATGTGTGCATCAGGTTCGGCCGATAACTTTCTGAAAGCTCCTTGCAATTGCAAGCAATATTAACAAAGGTAACAAAAGCAGGTGTCTTATAAATGACCTGTATGTAGAAATCAATGCACAGTACTGTACTGTACTCCTGATATGTGGTGACATCTCCCAGCAGCTTCGAGTTTCCTTTTCTCAGGAGGAAAGGCTTCACAATCGTCTGTTAGAATACAAACTTGAAATGGCACCGTCATTTTGAGTAAAGCATCATCATCGAAATAGCACGATCATTGTCATCAATAATGTTGAGTGGATGAGAACAAGAACCGACAATGCGACAAAAGTTAAGTGTTGAGATACAAGTACCGATTGCATTCTAAGCATTCGGAGTACAGATGACTATGAAAACCAGATACTCATAAATTTAACTAAATCAATGTCTGGTAATGTCAGTTCATAGGCCGAGTTTCTCACCCACTCATTTACATGATGCAGGATGTTGTATGATTGGTATGCAGGAAAGGGTCTTCAACAGTTAAAAAGGAAACCTGGAACCAAACTCTGAGCAGATCGTCACAGGTCAACTGTCTTTGTTGGATTATCAACGGTCATTCTGACTATAAAACACAAGCAAGGCGGACGAATGTTTAAATAATACTCCACTCCACCAATGGCGGCCAATTATAGTCAAAGGCATTTGAATACATCCGCAGCACAAAAGAGCTGCCTAAGAATCGCACGTTATCGACGATATCTGAGAAGGCTGAGGGTGTATGGAGTTGACGTCACAATGAAAGCGATTGATTACCATTTGTGCAGGGCTGTGTTCAGCTGCCTCATATTGCTAGGCAACCGTTGCCCTTTTACGAAAGTGTCTTTTCAGATTTTCTGCACGACAGTGTTTTGATAGATCTAATCCATGAACATATCTGCTCCAAAATGCCATGTTTTTATTTCCCCCCACAACAATGTTATATTTTATAAGAGTGAGGTTTTGAGCTACAGTCCAGTAACATTACTTTATCAGTTGAAATGCTGCACAATGCCCCTGCTATGTTCACGGTAGGGTGGGGGCAGGGGGTGTCTTTGGAGGGGGTCGAGCTCAGGGTGGCTGGGAGTATTTTTTAATTATTATTTCAGTTCACCTGTATTTTCCACCTGTACATATTTAATCCAAAAGTGTGGACACCCTCGAGCCCAGATGAATGAGGTCACGTTGCATCGGAGGCATGAACATTTTGGCTCGTGCCAAAGTATTGGGTGTGCACCAACGTACATAAGGTCAGAAACCAATAACATCTTTCTCGCCTCACCTGATGCAGACGTTATTAGACAAAACAGCGAGTGATAAAAGGTTTCACCGAATATACATTAGTTTGGTTTATAGTAACTGAAAATAGCACAATAGCAAATCGGAAATGGGTTACGAAGTGATTGTACTCTTTAAAATTGACAAAATAATTTACCAGCGTCGTAAAAATGTCAGTTATAGTCATTTGTGCATTTAACCATTTGATCGAGATGCACCAGGTAGACCCCTCCATTGCATCAAATTTGGTGCAGTGCTGTTGTGGCCGCTCAGCCACCAATAACGTCGGACTTTGGTCCACGGCTTACAAAGCAACAGAGACACGATTAAAAAGAATTTTTTAATAACTTCCAATTTTACATCCGCATTCAGATGATAAGGGAAAAACGCTTAAAAAACGGAAAATAAAATAACCCATACAACAACGTCAGTACAAAACCACTCCAAAAGTGGTGGAAATCCTATCCAATGCACTTTCACCAATGAAAGCTTTAAAGTGTGGTTGGGGAAGGACGTGAGAGGCGAAGGAAAGAGACTGTGGCCTAGGTAGAGACAAACACAGAACCCTCAAAGCCACGGGTGCCATGCAGGGTCCATACGGCAGAGATTGTCAGGGCTGTTTGCCGCTGCCACCAAGGTGGTCACTTTGCTCTCCGCCCCATCGAAAACCGCTAGGGAATGCAGACGAGCCAGCACTGCACCAGCCGCCTTTTGCAGGAGAGTCACAAGCTGCTGGGAGTCCATAGTCTCTGGGGGTCCACCCGCTGCACCACCATCTTCCGCGGTTTTCTTCTGCCACCCAACAATCTCATCTCGCAGCACAGCTTTCAGTATGCCGTCCACCTGTGAAACAGGAAGTGGAACTTCACGACAGTCATTATGCACTGTGTGATCGAGGTGTGTCCGAAAAGGTTTTAACGCTGTCATTTCAGGGTCAATGCGGTCAACCAATGACTAACTGATGTGCCATACATAGTCTGTGTTAGAGTGATCGTTCCACCGAAACAGTTTCTTAGCCAGTAGTCATGTCGGGCGGTTTGCCATCCCTCTGCAGCAGTAGTTCGAGCAGGAATTTGTAATTTGGCCAAGGTGCCGGCGGTAGCTCGCCTACTCTTCGTGAAGGGCACCATGGGATTTTTAACATCCAGCAACTAATGTCGGCAGATGGGACGCCAGTTTAATGCCCATCTGATGGATGGCACACACATTGACGTATCACCTGGCCTGTGAAACACCGGGATGACAGTTCTTAGCTGGGTCGGGATTCAAACCAAGGATAGAAAGCTTAGAGGAGATTGTGCATACGTCCAGGTCATCCTGTCAGCCCGAGCCGAACCAATAAGAAGCTAGAAAAGAAAGGAACTGAATAGGTGAACGGCAAACATCTGAGCTTTCGCTGATGATTAAAGAGAGGGAGACAAATATAAATAGACGAAGGTAAAATAAATTAAAATGCATGCAAACACAAAGAATCAAGTTAATTAATGAGCTGTTACATGCAATCAATGCATCCGAGGAGATAAAAAGAAAAATAGAGAAATGTGATGGATATCATTGAAGATGCAATGCAGACAGTGCACATAAGTTGAAATATGATCAAAATTCCAAAATGCTGATATCTACTTCATTGAGGCATAAAATTTTAACAGCCTCCATCCCTGGAAATGTGAATCAGAGAAAGCGCAGAATCGGCAATTCATTGGTCCCGTTAGTTTACAAGGTTCCGTGGATGTTAAAACCACCATGATAACATTACCGAAGGTTATTGGCATGCTGGGAAAGTTGTCGCTCGCTGCAATCTACTCGACAACGAGAGGAAATGCTTTCCTTTGTGAAGGTTTGTGTCAAGTCCAAGTAAAATGATGTCGCTGGGGCTACTAATGCATGCTGCATAGCAGCTTTGTGGTCTCTTTCCTCCTTGTTTACGGGAAAGAAGATGCATGAGATTGCATTCTCAGCTAAAGTTTATCGTGCAGTTCATCCGAGAGCTCCAAACGGTTCGTGTTGAATCCGAGTACTTGCAATGGTCTAACAATGTCATGGCAACTGCCGTTGGCGGCGTCGACAATTACTCAGCGTGCCTCCAAGGACTATTGCAATGCGAGTTGGGCTCAGCATGATTCATAACTGGCCAAGCCTCAAATTGAAATGAAATTTAAAAAACGTTTCACAACATCACTTAAAACAGCCTCAAATTCCTCCCTTCTTCCACCAATACTTTATCCAACCTACCCATCTGGGTCCTCCCCTGCGTTCCCCTCTCCGAAACCCCACTCCCCACCACCAGCCAAACTCCCAACACAACCACTTTTATTCCTGTCCTTTTTATCCCCCACCTTAACCCACTCCCTCAATCCCACATCTTCTTTCTATGCAGTCTTTCTCCACCAAAATTGCAAAGCCCAACGTTTGCCTCATCCGGGCCAATCAAATTGCTGACATGACCCACAGCCAACTTAGCACTACAAAAACCTTTTACGATGGACAGTGCGTGTTTGTTGACAGTGTTGCTGTGCAACTAAAACCAGAAAGCTCCAGCCAACAAAAAACACAAAATCGACCCTTACCAAAATGCCTTGCTGTAATGTAGGGATGCTCGATACCCCAGCCTTCTTTTTTACCTCCATCAATCCCTCCCCCAAACTCGCACATTCACAGCTCCTTGACCCCCCACCCCCCCCTCCAAAATTTATAATACTAGCCAAATACATTCACATTTCTTAACAACAATCCTTCGAACCAAGGGAAAAATAATTATTTTTAAACATACAAACTCTGGCCTCCATCCGTTTCCTCAACAGAATTTACCATCCCTCTCCACCGATCCCAAAATGCTGCCTACTCCTCGTAATCGGAATGGTCTGTAAAGGCAAAGTTTAGATCCAAGCACAAAATGAGGAAATGTACCTTGAACGAAGGCTGCGCAAAACATCGGGCAACGGCTATCATTGAGGCCGTGAGAGGGCCCGACACCCCGATGGGTGTTAAGAACTCGGAAATGTTTGGCGTCATACGGAAGGGCACAGGACGATTGGCATCCAGGTCTCCAGTGGCGTCATTGATGTCAAAGCGGAAGTACGCAACACTCAGCTGTCCTGTGTCCTGTGAGTGTGACAATAACTTCACTCAAACATGCATTATATTGATCAAAGTGTGACTGACAATCATAAGGAGAGAAGGCCTTATTGGTGAAAAATGAAAACACATAGGTGATCACCTGGACTATTTGCAGCATCTCTGGGTTGAGCCGGTTGAGGTGCAGCACAAATTCGACAAAACCAAGCAATGCCAGCTGGAGCGTGAACATCTTGCGGAAGGTCCAGTAGTCTGTAGAGTTAGGGAAGGTCTGCAGAGCCCACTCCTTGAGCATTCCACGTGGAACCATGTTAGCCTGAACCTCTTTCAGGATGTCACGCAGAACCTGCATTCAGTGGAAAAGTACAGCAACATATTTGTCAACTGCAAAAACTAATAGGTGTAAAAAAGGAAATCAAGACTTTTAAAACTAGACATAATGCGACATCGACTGTTATGCCTCTGGCTTACGGCCTACATTAAGTCTTTGCTTACTCTAACTTTGACCGAAAACCTCATGACCATTTGATCTCAATGTCGAATCTGGACATATGTATCATGGTACATGTACTTCGTTTAGTTCAAATCCTGACCTCGGTAACATTCTACCTGACATGACCTCTGACCTATTGATGCTAAAATCTAATCAGTTCATCTTTGCATCATAATATATATTTATATCAAGTTTGGGCAAAATCCCATCACTGGTTCACAAGTCATCACGGTAACACAATTTTACCAAACATAACCTCTGACCTTTCACCTCTTCACCCAAAAATAAAATCAGATCTTTAAATCATTATAAATACTTGTATTACGTTTGATTTAAATCCCTTCAGCTGTTCTCAAGTAACACATTTTTACCTAATATGACCTCTGACCCCTTGATGCCAAAATCTAATCAGTTCATCTTTGCATCACAATATATACTTATATTGTACAAATATATATATACTACTGTGTTCAAAAAGTATCCGACCTTTATTTTTCGTGCGTAAAAAAAAAGAAGCTAGGGAGGCGTTGATTGGTGCACGTATGTAGGCGATCCTAATGCACACGCGTGAATTTTTTCACACCTGCAGAAGCTGTCATTCGACGGCAGACCGCCGATGAGTGAGGACATGTAAGTGAGCGCCGTCGGATTTTCGTTTTTGACAAAATGACGGAAAAACTTGAACAACGCTACTGCATCAAATTTTGTGTAAAGCTTGGCGATTCCCAAGTGAAAACGATCCGCAAGATTCAACACCATTCATTCCATTATGAAGGAGGATTTGGGCTTCAGGAGAATCTCAGCGAAGTTCGTACCAAAGCTGCTAACGATTGAGCAGAAGCAACTCCGTTTGGAGATCGCACAGGACATGCTGGAGACTGGGAACAGCGATCCCAGCTTCCTCAACACAGTGATCACTGGCGATGAGCCCTGGGTTTATGGGTACGACCCAGAAACCAAGTTGCAGTTTTGATGCAAGTTTGATGAGTGGAACCTTGACTGGAATAGTGGAATATATATACAGTGGAACCTTGACTTACGAGTGCCCCAACTTACGAGTTTTTCGAGATACGAGCCGTCGCTCGGGCGGTTTATTGCTTTGAGATGCGAGCCGAGATCTGAGTTACGAGCTTTCGCCACCCGGTCACGTGGTTATCTTGCCGTGCAAGTACAGTATCTCTGTCGTATAGCGCTGCATTTTTGTTTTCGCATGTTGGTTATTTTGAGTTTACGCCACCAGGTGGGTTCTGGTCACGTGGTTATCTTGCCGTGCAAGTACAGTATCTCTGTCGTATAGCGCTGCATTTTTGTTTTCGCATGTTGGTTATTTTGAGTTTACGCCACCAGGTGGGTTCTGGTCACGTGGTTATCTTGCCGTGCAAGTACAGTATCTCTGTCGTATAGCGCTGCATTTTTGTTTTCGCATGTTGGTTATTTTGAGTTTACGCCACCAGGTGGGTTCTGGTCACGTGGTTATCTTGCCGTGCAAGTACAGTATCTCTGTCATATAGCGCTGCATTTTTGTTTTCGCATGTTGGTTATTTTGAGTTTACGCCACCAGGTGGGTTCTGGTCACGTGGTTATCTTGCCGTGCAAGTACAGTATCTCTGCCGTCAACTTCTTCAGAGTGCCAGCGATAGCTCGCCTTCTCTTTGTGGAAAACACGGTACTGAGAAGAAGAAGAGGATGATGTGCTTGGATATAAAACACGCAATCGTCGAAAAACATGAGCGAGGTGTGCGTGTTGTCGACTTGGTGAGGCGGATGTGAAGGCAGCTGAAGATTTTATTATAACTGAGAAGAAGAAGAGGATGATGTGCTTGGATATAAAACACGCAATCGTCGAAAAACATGAGCGAGGTGTGCGTGTTGTCGACTTGGTGAGGCGGATGTGAAGGCAGCTGAAGATTTTATTATAACTTTTGCCGAACTGATAGAAGCCGAACGATACATCCCCCAGCAAATCTTCAACTGTGACGAGACAGGGCTCTTCTGGAAAAAGATGCCGAGGAGGACGTATATAACGGCAGAGGAGAAGAGCATGCCAGGCCACAACTTGTTCAGAGTGCCGGCGATAGCTCGCCTTCTCTTTGTTGAAAACACGGTGAGATCCTTAACATCCAACAACTAATGGGACGCAAACGGGGCGCCCAGTTTAGCGGTACACACATTGATGAATCACCCTGCCTGTGATTCACCCATGACAGGTTATAGCTGGGTCGGGATTCAAACCCAGGCTGGACAGTTTAGACTTTAGAGTCAAGTGTGCGTACCTCCAGTCCAGGCCATCCTGCCAACTTGTATGCTGCATACAGGTGAAATATAAAGCGCGAGATATTTTTATATATACTGTATATTTTAAAAAAAATTGGTGTGGTTTTTGGCGGGCTGGAACGGATTAATAGCATTTCAATGCATTTTAATGGGGAAATTTGATTTGAGAAACGAGCAATTTGAGTTACGAGCTCGGTCACAGAACGAATTAAACTCGTAAGTCAAGGTTCCACTGTGTGTGTGTGTGTGTGTGTGTGTGTGTGTGTGTGTGTGTGTGTGTGTGTGTGTGTGTGTGTGTGTGTATATATATATATATCTGTGCAGTGTCTGTCTTGTGTTGTGTTGTCTCGTCACTGAACTACTTTCTCAAACTTATGTGAAATCGCACCAAACTTCTGGTATGCACATATCTCTCCCGTCAGTATGTCCTAAGGGTATTTTTTTTTTTGAAAAATTTCCCCCTTTTTTGGGGGGGGGAATTTTTTGGGGAATTTTTTTTTTCAACTTAAGTTTTCAACTTCAATTGCTTATAAAATGTGATATCACGTATATTACAAATACATTTGTGCAAAATAATTGTTTGAATTATGATTGGTTTAAACCATGACAAAACGGCAACTCGGGTACAGTCATTTACCTATATATCTACACATCTAGGCAGTGTCTGTGTTGTCACTTAACGACTCCCTCAAACTTTTGTTTCCGTGGTTGTGAAGTGTTTTTAATAACGTTGTGGTTTTGAATCACGTGGTGGTGAGGTGTTTTTAAATGACGTGGTGGTGAGGTGCTTTTACATCACATGGTGGTGAGGTGTTTTGAATTAAGTGGTGGTGAGGTATTTATAATTACGTGGTGGTGAGGTGTTTTTAATTATGTGGTGGTGAGGTGTTTTGAATTCGTTGGTGATGGTGTTTTGAATTACATGGTGGTGAGGTGTTTTGAATTACTTGGTGGTGAGGTGTTTTTAAATTTCGTGGCTGTGAGGTGTTTTTATTACGTGTTTTATGGCTGTGACGTTTTTATTACATGTTTTATGGCTGTGAGGTGTTTTTAATTTCGTGGTGGTGACGTGTTTTATGGCTGTGAGATGTTTTCAATTTCGTGGTGGTGAGGTGTTTTTAATTTCGTGTTGGTGAGGTATTTTTAATTTCGTGGCTGTGAGGTGTTTTTATTACGTGTTTTATGGCTGTGAGGTGTTATTAATTTTGTGGTGGTGAGGTGTTTTTATTATGTGTTTTATGGCTGTGAGATGTTTTCAATTTCGTGGTGGTGAGGTGTTTTTAATTTCGTGTTGGTGAGGTATTTTTAATTTCGTGGCTGTGAGGTGTTTTTATTACGTGTTTTATGGCTGTGATGTGTTTTTAATTTCGTGGTGGTGAGGTGTTTTTATTACTGTTTTATGGCTGTGAGGTGTTTTCAATTTCGTGGTGGTGAGGTGTTTTTAATTTCGTGGTTGCGAGGTGTTTTTATTACGTGTTTTATGGCTGTGAGGTCTTTTTAATTACGTGGTGGTGAGGTGTTTTGAATTACGTGGTGGTGAGGTGTAATCGTCCCAAATTTCGAGTCTGCCCCTACCCCTCCCCTATGTATGTGCTGAGGGGTTCTTTCTTGAAAAAAAAACCATTCAACCTAAATCTTCAACCTAAATTGCCTATAAAAATGTAATATCACAAACACAACAAATACATTTGTGCAAAATAATTGTTTGTATTATGATTGGTGTAAATCATGACAACACAGCATCTCAAGTACATAGTAAGGGAAACATATGAAAATCTGTTAACTAAATTGTTACCAAAAAATTTCTTCACCAATATGTTTGTAAAGGTGTGTAATAACATGTGTTAAAATGTTGAAGGTCAACTCCCGTGGGAAACCCAGAAAAAAAGCTGTTGAATTCGGGTACCGAAAAATTATTTTCGAGAATTTTTATTTTTTTTAATCGGCCCTTAAGTAACTTATGAGGGGTCAAATAAGGGTTTTTCATGATTCTGAGTTGATTGTTAACATTTATATTTCACCACAGACACTCCTTTGTGGAAAAATAATTTCTAAATATATCTCATTTTCTACTTTGCAGGACATGGAGTCTAGCAATATGGATGAAGACGTTACTCCACCTGTGCTCAATTGCTTCATCTGTGCACGCTCGGATACACCAGCTGAAAGGCTCATACAGGCAACTCCAAAGGGATACTCAACTTTATTGAAACAAGCAGAAACTGTCGAAAATGTTACTGTTGTGGAACGTATTGTTGCGAATATGGAATTTGGCCTCCATATCCGCTTGTAAATATTCCCCTATTTCTCCAATACTCCCCAACTTTCCCCAATCCCCCATTCCCTAGTCCCATTGTCTGTAAACAACAATCAGTAGAGCCGACCTTCCCCTTATTCCCCCATTAAATGTCGTGCCCAGGTCCACCGCACCACACGTAGACAACTTTCGGACATCTTGCTAGTTATTCTTAGTCTATGTCAGTTAAGGCCTCGTTTCCATTAATTATGACTCTTCGTTGCACCAGAATGTGATTATATGGCATCAGTAGTGAGTTTAGGACCTTTCCCATACCTCCTTCCATCTTCCATACCTCCTTCCATCTTCTTCCCCAACCAACTATGGCTGCAACAACAGAGGAGATGGCGGCGGCGCGGGGGAGGATGCGTCCTCACACCGGCTCGATTAGCGCCATTGACCACGCGCTCCACGGGGTTACCACGGAGGGGCTGGCTGTCAGCTCCTCGTCAAGGGCGGAGCCTGGTAACCCCCCCGCACCCAATCAGAAGGGCGGACCGATTCCATCTGGGGCGGCGCTAACGAGCCGAGGGCGTGTCACTCCCCGCCGGATATACGCGGCCACGTAGCGGACGTGACGAGAGATGCGCCCCCAGCTGGAGAAAGAAGGACCTGCGAGCGCTGAAACAGATGCGCCTGAGTTTGGAGAGGCCTGAGAAAGACCCGCCTGAGAAAGAACGTCACCTCTGAGCGCTGCGACGGGACCTCCCCGCATCTCTGGACCGAACCGTGCTGATCCTGCCCCGAGCCCAGGTGCACCTGGAGCCATCGCTACCTTGCCTTTCCTAGCCATCAATCCCCGTGTGAGTCAGCTTTGTCCCGTTTATCTGTCGTCTGTTGGGAATAATATAAGATTGTGTCTAAGTGCTTGTCTTTCTATGTTGTACCTCTCGTCCCTGTAATCTGACCTTCCGTAACGAATATAATCTCCTCCGGAGGTCTTGAGAACCGTATCCCTGGTGTCGTCATTTTATAACCCAGCCGGGTGTCTTCTTTTTCTTATTGAGCCAGCGTAACGCGACTTCGTCAACGTCGAGTATAGTCGGGTAATTTGTGCGGACACGACGGCCATTCCGCTCGGCCCACTTTAACATCAAAGTCGTGTCTGTAACAATTGGTAGTCAGGAGTTGGGATTCGAACCTGGGACTAAATTTATTTAGCCCAAATTTTGGACACCAATTGTACTATTGGCAGTAACAATTGGTGTCGAGGAGTGAGATTCGGACCCGGGACTAAATTAGTTAGGCCCAAATTTTGGGAGGGAAAATCGGTTCGGAGCGCGTACTGCGCTCGACAAAATCGAGCCGGAGCGCGGTCCCGCGGTTACTGCGCTCGCCGAAATTATAACGAAAAAAAAAAAAAAATTGGATTTGTTTTACGAAACTCGAATTTTGCAAGTCGCGCTATGGCGGATCAAGACGGCTGGGGTCCGGTAGCGGAGAGTGAAGCAGGGTCGGTCCAGGACCAAATTGAGGGACATGAGGGACATGAGGAGAGCGAAACAGCGAGGGTAGCAGGCACGCAAAATGGCGCCTCGCAAGAGCGCGCGGTAGCCGAGCCCGCTGTATCAACGGGCTTTAACATGCAGCCGATTGACATACAGGCCCTCATTGCGCAGCTACAGGCAGCTGTACAGATGAGTATGGGGAGCCAAATTGAGCGATTGGGTGAGCGATTGGAGGGCCAAATGGGGGTAATGGGGAACCGGATGGATGCTCAGAGTGAGCAAATGAGGGTTGATAGTGGGCGATTAGAGGGCCAAATGAGGGGTACCGGTGAGGGATTAGAAAAGAAATTTGAGGGGTTAGACAACGGAATAAAAGAGGTGAAACATGGGTTAACGGGGGTAGAAAATAGAATGGCTGCCCAGGAGAATCAGATAGAGGGAGTGAAAAATGGGTTAGAGGGGTTAGAAAACAGTATGGAAGGCAAATTGAGGGACATGAGGGACCAAGCGGAAAGGGAAGTTAAACAAATGGAGCAGCAGATAGAGGGGGTCAGAATGGGGGTAGAAACCAAACTGGATGCTCACAGGGAGGAAATGGAGCAGATGAGGGTGGCATCTGGGCAGGAGATGCAAGTGATGGGAGAGGAGATCAGAGGAGGAGTGAGTGAGGAGGTCGGAGGAGTGCGCGAGGAGGTGAGGCACTGTAAGGAGCACATGGAGAAGGAGGTGAGAAAGGGGACTGTAAAGTTACAAGGGGGCATAGAGGACCTGACGCAGGAGGTGGAGCAGCTGACGGTGGGACAAACGGTGTTAGTGGAGCAGGTTCAAAGGAACACTGCGGTATTAGGAGGTTTAAAAGCGACACAAAACGACATAAAAAACGACTTGATAGCGACAAAGAGGGAATGTCAGATGGTACGTGAGGGACTGACAACGAGGTTGGACGAGGTAATAGAGGTAATGGAGACGAAGGACCGGCAGGTGAGGACGCACATGGAAATGGTCAAGGTAGCCTTGGAGGACGAGCTTGAGGAGACGTACCGGGGAATAAAAGAGGTGAAGCACAAATTAGAAGAAGTGGAAGAAGGGATGAGCGAAATTAAGAAGCGACGGAGAGGGGATAAGAAAGAGATAAAAGAGGAGATAAAAGAATTGGTCCAAAGTCTGTGTTTGGATCGTGATGATGTGCTCATTAACCGGATGAGGGATTCGCAGGTGATGGAGGAGAAGCGAAGAGGAAGAGGACCCGGTGTAAGTGGTGACCAATATGGTCGTGCGTATGACGCGCCAGGGGATTTAATAAGCTTGGGGGTCGAGATAGACCCGGGTGTTCGTGAGAGGCCGTTGGTGAAGTGTGCGACAGGTCTGGTGTGCGAAAAAGGAGGTGTGCGAGAAAGTCCGACTCTGGGGTGTGTGAGGAAAAAGTGCGTGCCAAGGAGTGAGGGTGCGGGCGAGAATGAGTCGGTCGTAGCGCGTGTGCGAGGGGGCACATGGAAGCGTGGTGTGGTGAGTGTTACAGAGGGTGTAACGGGAGAGTGTGCGCGAGAAAGGTGTGTGACGGACAGGTGCACGAGGAAAGAGTGCGCTGTCAAGAGTAAGGGTGAGTGCGCTGTCAGGAATGGAGGTGAAAGTAGTGAGAGTGACATGGAGAGTGAGTTTGTTGTGACAGGTGAGCGAGGATGTACACCTGGGATGGAAGGATGCACACCTGGAATGGTAGAGCGTGAGTGGGAATGCACGCTGGAGTTGGTGGTGAGGCACGTGGTTGGGTGTGCGAATGAGGGCACACCTGTGATTGTCACAGAGGAGGTGACCGAGGAGGGGGTGCGAAGCGGTGTGTTGGTGAGGTGTGCGACCAACGAATGTGTGCCAAAGTGTTCGGTGGTCAGGTGTGTGACCAAGGCTGTGAGTGGAATGGGTGCGCCTGGGTGTGTAAGGAACGGTACGAGGAGCATGGAAACGGCTGGATGTGTGAGCAAGGAACGGGCTGCGGGGTGTAAGCGTCCAGGTGAAGCATCGACGTTACACAGGTTAGAGGTTAGGTCGACTTTTAGCCGAAGCGGGCCCTCGGTGCGTGCCGGGCTTCGCGTGCCGCGAGAACCAGCGGGGATCCGAGCCACGGCGGGTTCAAAAGGACCGCCGTGCGCGATCCGTGCTGGGCCTCGCTTTGAACGTCCGTGCTCCACCAGGCGGAGCGGGCGGCAGGATAGGAAGGGTCGTTATGGCGACCACGTTTTGTTGAGACGTGCCGGCAGGTCGAGATCGGGACATTGGATGGCTCCACGCCGAGGTGGTGCGTGGGATCTCGGCCCGGGTAAGCCCCCGTCCCTGCCCCGAATGCCGGACGCATCCAGCCGCTGGCACAAAACAACCAGCATCCATTGCTTGGCTTTACGAAGCCGGGCTTTGGACAGGGATTGGCGCACCGAGAGGTATTAGTGAGTCGACTGGGTGATGAGGTTAGTGTTTTGGACCCAAAATTAGAGAAAAACAAAATTTGATGATTGGCAAAGGATTGGCAGTAGTGATTGGCAGATGATGGGTAGTGATTGGCAAATTTTTAATTTGTTGCAATTTGATGTGCAAAATTGGTAGTGAGAGACCCCCGATGGGGTGGGATGGCAAATCTGCCACCCTTCCCATGCTGGGGGCAAAGGAGCTATAGCTTATGGGGTGTATGGCAGTGAAAACTAGCCCGGGTGGGTTAGGATATTGTGTGTAGGGATCTAGAGAAGATGACCTTAGGTGACGTTAAGTTTAGTTAGTGACTGATACCTGTAGTGGGGACGCAGGTAGATTAGTGTGGATGATAATGACGTGGGAGCGCAATAGTTTAAAGGGACGACTGGGAAGCGCAAGTTTCAGAAGGGAGTAGTTAGCTGAGATGATGCCGTGTTTGTGAGGATGGAACAGGTGTGATTGCACAGGTGTGCAACTGGACAGGTGTGTGGAGCAGTGTATGAGTAGTGAGTGTGTGGATCAGCGCGAATGCGCTTGGGGAGAGAAGGGTGCAGGTGGCACCAGGTGTGAGAACACAGGTGTGCAGGTACAGGTGTGTGGAGAGAGTTGGAGTGAGTGGTACGGAGTGGTGTGCATGGTGCGAAGGTGTGGATGGGGGAAGAGTGGACCCCTTTCACGAGTACCCGGGGCGGGTAGTGTAAGTGTTAGGTAGAGGGTGCAGGTAAATTGTGGTTGGATATTGGCATTTGTGGTGCGGTTGCAGAATGGTATTGTGGATGGGTGCATTAGTGTTGTGGAAATGGCTGGGCGTGTAGCCTGTTAGTGTGTGTAGTTGGTTGGGCACTCCACCACTGTGAGGATGTCGGCCAGGTGAGGCCGCAGGTGGGCTCTGGGAGCCGGTAGTTGTGAGTGGGTGCCTGAGGATCCCGGGTGTGGATCGGGTAGCCCAGTGCCAGAGAGGGCACCGAGTGGGGAGAGAGCCAGAGGGCCTTCCCCAGGTAGTTAGGTTAGGGTGAGGAGCAGGTAAGCTCGGAGGCAACTGCAGTGGTGGAGGTGTGCAGGTGGGTAGACCCACTGGGAGAGGTACACGCCACAGCCCAGAAATTGTGCGAGGGCACCGGGAGATGAATCGGGGGAGTGAGACCCCAAATTGAAGAGCACCACAGTCTGGCCAATGGGAATTGGTTTTTAGAACCCATAGTGTAAGAGGGCCAATGGTTTGGCCGGAGAAAGACCCCGGGTAGTGTAAAGTTGTTAAAGTCACTTAGGAAATAGTTAGGATTGATGAACCTGTCGCACCATACGCAGCCACTTACCTGTGGTGATGATGATGACTCCACACCTGTGTTTTCTTTGTTTTGTTGCAGGAAATGAAATTGCTGTGTGGATTGTGAGACGCATCACGACGTGGATGAGACATTGGGGTGATTCCATCTCTCCCTCCTTAGGAGGGACTGATGATGAATTGGTGATGGCAAATTATGATGTTGAGTTGGAGATGGCAAATTTTGATGAAAGTTGAAAATGGCAAATTTGATTGGTTAGGAGGGAGAGAAGACGAATTTGGTTTATGGGAGGAACGGGGAAGACAGTAGGGATGTTTGTTGATTTGTAAAGTAGATGTTTATGGGTAGTGTTGTGTTTTGTGGATACAGTAAGGGGTAAGGGAGGGGCCATGTAGGTTACCTGGTGGGGGGGGGGGGGGCGTACGATAGGAACGTACCTGTCTCACCTGGTTCCCATGTGCCCCTAGTGTGCATTACCTTGTATTGCGTGCACTTTTGCGCCCTTACCACCTTACTCACTTGTCTGCTTCTTTTGTCTCCCACCTCCGAGGATCTGGCTTTGGGGTAGAGAGAGAGGAGAGAGAGGTGCTGGCTGCGCAGTTGTGGGCCTGCACTTTCGCTGTTTGCTGCCGGGATCGCTACACCATATGGACCGCAATGTTTGTGGCCACCCACAATGGACCGCAGTTCGTTTGCGGCCAAGCACCACCCGGGGATGGACCTATGGGTCAACGTGGCACCTATGCCATACAGGTGAACCACTTTTAGTTAACACCAAGTGCACCACAAGAAGAGCAAGAGACACCTGCAGGGTTAGGGGTTGTCGAATTTATTTTTATTCCAATGAACAATGGTGACTGCACCGATTGGTGGTGGGGTGGTGCTTTTGATGCTCGGGAAGGGTGCTCTGCACGTTATTAAAGGCCGTCGGCCACAGAGCACTCGTGGGTTGGTGTATCGATGTTGGCAAGCGCGCTCTCTCTATGCATAACATCTGCATGTGTTCCTCCAAAAACAGGTCCTGGATCGTAGTGTAAATAGCAGCGTAGTCTTGTAAATAATGCTCCCTACCGGCTGTATGTGTAGTTTGAGAATTCTTTCCGGATTCGGTTATCCTGTGGGTGTGTTTCTGTGAGGAGAAGGGTGCAACGTCGCAGGGGGACATATTTACTCATTTGTGAATATCTGTAAAACTGTCGCACTCAGGGTAGAGTTAATAGTAGAGGGAACTACATTGCGTGCCACACTAAAGTAGGTAAAAATTTATCGGGTCGGGACGCCCCGAGGGTAGAGAAGGGTGCAATGTTGCGAATATGGAATTTGGCCTCCATATCCGCTTGTAAATATTCCCCTATTTCTCCAATACTCCCCAACTTTCCCCAATCCCCTATTCCCTAGTCCCATTGTCTGTAAACAACAATCAGTAGAGCCGACCTTCCCCTTATTCCCCCATTAAATGTCGTGCCCAGGTCCACCGCACCACACGTAGACAACTTTCGGACATCTTGCTAGTTATTCTTAGTCTATGTCAGTTAAGGCCTCGTTTCCATTAATTATGACTCTTCGTTGCACCAGAATGTGATTATATGGCATCAGTAGTGAGTTTAGGACCTTTCCCATACCTCCTTCCATCTTCCATACCTCCTTCCATCTTCTTCCCCAACCAACTATGGCTGCAACAACAGAGGAGATGGCGGCGGCGCGGGGGAGGATGCGTCCTCACACCGGCTCGATTAGCGCCATTGACCACGCGCTCCACGGGGTTACCACGGAGGGGCTGGCTGTCAGCTCCTCGTCAAGGGCGGAGCCTGGTAACCCCCCCGCACCCAATCAGAAGGGCGGACCGATTCCATCTGGGGCGGCGCTAACGAGCCGAGGGCGTGTCACTCCCCGCCGGATATACGCGGCCACGTAGCGGACGTGACGAGAGATGCGCCCCCAGCTGGAGAAAGAAGGACCTGCGAGCGCTGAAACAGATGCGCCTGAGTTTGGAGAGGCCTGAGAAAGACCCGCCTGAGAAAGAACGTCACCTCTGAGCGCTGCGACGGGACCTCCCCGCATCTCTGGACCGAACCGTGCTGATCCTGCCCCGAGCCCAGGTGCACCTGGAGCCATCGCTACCTTGCCTTTCCTAGCCATCAATCCCCGTGTGAGTCAGCTTTGTCCCGTTTATCTGTCGTCTGTTGGGAATAATATAAGATTGTGTCTAAGTGCTTGTCTTTCTATGTTGTACCTCTCGTCCCTGTAATCTGACCTTCCGTAACGAATATAATCTCCTCCGGAGGTCTTGAGAACCGTATCCCTGGTGTCGTCATTTTATAACCCAGCCGGGTGTCTTCTTTTTCTTATTGAGCCAGCGTAACGCGACTTCGTCAACGTCGAGTATAGTCGGGTAATTTGTGCGGACACGACGGCCATTCCGCTCGGCCCACTTTAACATCAAAGTCGTGTCTGTAACAATTGGTAGTCAGGAGTTGGGATTCGAACCTGGGACTAAATTTATTTAGCCCAAATTTTGGACACCAATTGTACTATTGGCAGTAACAATTGGTGTCGAGGAGTGAGATTCGGACCCGGGACTAAATTAGTTAGGCCCAAATTTTGGGAGGGAAAATCGGTTCGGAGCGCGTACTGCGCTCGACAAAATCGAGCCGGAGCGCGGTCCCGCGGTTACTGCGCTCGCCGAAATTATAACGAAAAAAAAAAAAAAATTGGATTTGTTTTACGAAACTCGAATTTTGCAAGTCGCGCTATGGCGGATCAAGACGGCTGGGGTCCGGTAGCGGAGAGTGAAGCAGGGTCGGTCCAGGACCAAATTGAGGGACATGAGGGACATGAGGAGAGCGAAACAGCGAGGGTAGCAGGCACGCAAAATGGCGCCTCGCAAGAGCGCGCGGTAGCCGAGCCCGCTGTATCAACGGGCTTTAACATGCAGCCGATTGACATACAGGCCCTCATTGCGCAGCTACAGGCAGCTGTACAGATAAGTATGGGGAGCCAAATTGAGCGATTGGGTGAGCGATTGGAGGGCCAAATGGGGGTAATGGGGAACCGGATGGATGCTCAGAGTGAGCAAATGAGGGTTGATAGTGGGCGATTAGAGGGCCAAATGAGGGGTACCGGTGAGGGATTAGAAAAGAAATTTGAGGGGTTAGACAACGGGATAAAAGAGGTGAAACATGGGTTAACGGGGGTAGAAAATAGAATGGCTGCCCAGGAGAATCAGATAGAGGGAGTGAAAAATGGGTTAGAAAACAGTATGGAAGGCAAATTGAGGGACATGAGGGACCAAGCGGAAAGGGAAGTTAAACAAATGGAGCAGCAGATAGAGGGGGTCAGAATGGGGGTAGAAACCAAACTGGATGCTCACAGGGAGGAAATGGAGCAGATGAGGGTGGCATCTGGGCAGGAGATGCAAGTGATGGGAGAGGAGATCAGAGGAGGAGTGAGTGAGGAGGTCGGAGGAGTGCGCGAGGAGGTGAGGCACTGTAAGGAGCACATGGAGAAGGAGGTGAGAAAGGGGACTGTAAAGTTACAAGGGGGCATAGAGGACCTGACGCAGGAGGTGGAGCAGCTGACGGTGGGACAAACGGTGTTAGTGGAGCAGGTTCAAAGGAACACTGCGGTATTAGGAGGTTTAAAAGCGACACAAAACGACATAAAAAACGACTTGATAGCGACAAAGAGGGAATGTCAGATGGTACGTGAGGGACTGACAACGAGGTTGGACGAGGTAATAGAGGTAATGGAGACGAAGGACCGGCAGGTGAGGACGCACATGGAAACGGTCAAGGTAGCCTTGGAGGACGAGCTTGAGGAGACGTACCGGGGAATAAAAGAGGTGAAGCACAAATTAGAAGAAGTGGAAGAAGGGATGAGCGAAATTAAGAAGCGACGGAGAGGGGATAAGAAAGAGATAAAAGAGGAGATAAAAGAATTGGTCCAAAGTCTGTGTTTGGATCGTGATGATGTGCTCATTAACCGGATGAGGGATTCGCAGGTGATGGAGGAGAAGCGAAGAGGAAGAGGACCCGGTGTAAGTGGTGACCAATATGGTCGTGCGTATGACGCGCCAGGGGATTTAATAAGCTTGGGGGTCGAGATAGACCCGGGTGTTCGTGAGAGGCCGTTGGTGAAGTGTGCGACAGGTCTGGTGTGCGAAAAAGGAGGTGTGCGAGAAAGTCCGACTCTGGGGTGTGTGAGGAAAAAGTGCGTGCCAAGGAGTGAGGGTGCGGGCGAGAATGAGTCGGTCGTAGCGCGTGTGCGAGGGGGCACATGGAAGCGTGGTGTGGTGAGTGTTACAGAGGGTGTAACGGGAGAGTGTGCGCGAGAAAGGTGTGTGACGGACAGGTGCACGAGGAAAGAGTGCGCTGTCAAGAGTAAGGGTGAGTGCGCTGTCAGGAATGGAGGTGAAAGTAGTGAGAGTGACATGGAGAGTGAGTTTGTTGTGACAGGTGAGCGAGGATGTACACCTGGGATGGAAGGATGCACACCTGGAATGGTAGAGCGTGAGTGGGAATGCACGCTGGAGTTGGTGGTGAGGCACGTGGTTGGGTGTGCGAATGAGGGCACACCTGTGATTGTCACAGAGGAGGTGACCGAGGAGGGGGTGCGAAGCGGTGTGTTGGTGAGGTGTGCGACCAACGAATGTGTGCCAAAGTGTTCGGTGGTCAGGTGTGTGACCAAGGCTGTGAGTGGAATGGGTGCGCCTGGGTGTGTAAGGAACGGTACGAGGAGCATGGAAACGGCTGGATGTGTGAGCAAGGAACGGGCTGCGGGGTGTAAGCGTCCAGGTGAAGCATCGACGTTACACAGGTTAGAGGTTAGGTCGACTTTTAGCCGAAGCGGGCCCTCGGTGCGTGCCGGGCTTCGCGTGCCGCGAGAACCAGCGGGGATCCGAGCCACGGCGGGTTCAAAAGGACCGCCGTGCGCGATCCGTGCTGGGCCTCGCTTTGAACGTCCGTGCTCCACCAGGCGGAGCGGGCGGCAGGATAGGAAGGGTCGTTATGGCGACCACGTTTTGTTGAGACGTGCCGGCAGGTCGAGATCGGGACATTGGATGGCTCCACGCCGAGGTGGTGCGTGGGATCTCGGCCCGGGTAAGCCCCCGTCCCTGCCCCGAATGCCGGACGCATCCAGCCGCTGGCACAAAACAACCAGCATCCATTGCTTGGCTTTACGAAGCCGGGCTTTGGACAGGGATTGGCGCACCGAGAGGTATTAGTGAGTCGACTGGGTGATGAGGTTAGTGTTTTGGACCCAAAATTAGAGAAAAACAAAATTTGATGATTGGCAAAGGATTGGCAGTAGTGATTGGCAGATGATGGGTAGTGATTGGCAAATTTTTAATTTGTTGCAATTTGATGTGCAAAATTGGTAGTGAGAGACCCCCGATGGGGTGGGATGGCAAATCTGCCACCCTTCCCATGCTGGGGGCAAAGGAGCTATAGCTTATGGGGTGTATGGCAGTGAAAACTAGCCCGGGTGGGTTAGGATATTGTGTGTAGGGATCTAGAGAAGATGACCTTAGGTGACGTTAAGTTTAGTTAGTGACTGATACCTGTAGTGGGGACGCAGGTAGATTAGTGTGGATGATAATGACGTGGGAGCGCAATAGTTTAAAGGGACGACTGGGAAGCGCAAGTTTCAGAAGGGAGTAGTTAGCTGAGATGATGCCGTGTTTGTGAGGATGGAACAGGTGTGATTGCACAGGTGTGCAACTGGACAGGTGTGTGGAGCAGTGTATGAGTAGTGAGTGTGTGGATCAGCGCGAATGCGCTTGGGGAGAGAAGGGTGCAGGTGGCACCAGGTGTGAGAACACAGGTGTGCAGGTACAGGTGTGTGGAGAGAGTTGGAGTGAGTGGTACGGAGTGGTGTGCATGGTGCGAAGGTGTGGATGGGGGAAGAGTGGACCCCTTTCACGAGTACCCGGGGCGGGTAGTGTAAGTGTTAGGTAGAGGGTGCAGGTAAATTGTGGTTGGATATTGGCATTTGTGGTGCGGTTGCAGAATGGTATTGTGGATGGGTGCATTAGTGTTGTGGAAATGGCTGGGCGTGTAGCCTGTTAGTGTGTGTAGTTGGTTGGGCACTCCACCACTGTGAGGATGTCGGCCAGGTGAGGCCGCAGGTGGGCTCTGGGAGCCGGTAGTTGTGAGTGGGTGCCTGAGGATCCCGGGTGTGGATCGGGTAGCCCAGTGCCAGAGAGGGCACCGAGTGGGGAGAGTGCCAGAGGGCCTTCCCCAGGTAGTTAGGTTAGGGTGAGGAGCAGGTAAGCTCGGAGGCAACTGCAGTGGTGGAGGTGTGCAGGTGGGTAGACCCACTGGGAGAGGTACACGCCACAGCCCAGAAATTGTGCGAGGGCACCGGGAGATGAATCGGGGGAGTGAGACCCCAAATTGAAGAGCACCACAGTCTGGCCAATGGGAATTGGTTTTTAGAACCCATAGTGTAAGAGGGCCAATGGTTTGGCCGGAGAAAGACCCCGGGTAGTGTAAAGTTGTTAAAGTCACTTAGGAAATAGTTAGGATTGATGAACCTGTCGCACCATACGCAGCCACTTACCTGTGGTGATGATGATGACTCCACACCTGTGTTTTCTTTGTTTTGTTGCAGGAAATGAAATTGCTGTGTGGATTGTGAGACGCATCACGACGTGGATGAGACATTGGGGTGATTCCATCTCTCCCTCCTTAGGAGGGACTGATGATGAATTGGTGATGGCAAATTATGATGTTGAGTTGGAGATGGCAAATTTTGATGAAAGTTGAAAATGGCAAATTTGATTGGTTAGGAGGGAGAGAAGACGAATTTGGTTTATGGGAGGAACGGGGAAGACAGTAGGGATGTTTGTTGATTTGTAAAGTAGATGTTTATGGGTAGTGTTGTGTTTTGTGGATACAGTAAGGGGTAAGGGAGGGGCCATGTAGGTTACCTGGTGGGGGGGGGGGGGGGCGTACGATAGGAACGTACCTGTCTCACCTGGTTCCCATGTGCCCCTAGTGTGCATTACCTTGTATTGCGTGCACTTTTGCGCCCTTACCACCTTACTCACTTGTCTGCTTCTTTTGTCTCCCACCTCCGAGGATCTGGCTTTGGGGTAGAGAGAGAGGAGAGAGAGGTGCTGGCTGCGCAGTTGTGGGCCTGCACTTTCGCTGTTTGCTGCCGGGATCGCTACACCATATGGACCGCAATGTTTGTGGCCACCCACAATGGACCGCAGTTCGTTTGCGGCCAAGCACCACCCGGGGATGGACCTATGGGTCAACGTGGCACCTATGCCATACAGGTGAACCACTTTTAGTTAACACCAAGTGCACCACAAGAAGAGCAAGAGACACCTGCAGGGTTAGGGGTTGTCGAATTTATTTTTATTCCAATGAACAATGGTGACTGCACCGATTGGTGGTGGGGTGGTGCTTTTGATGCTCGGGAAGGGTGCTCTGCACGTTATTAAAGGCCGTCGGCCACAGAGCACTCGTGGGTTGGTGTATCGATGTTGGCAAGCGCGCTCTCTCTATGCATAACATCTGCATGTGTTCCTCCAAAAACAGGTCCTGGATCGTAGTGTAAATAGCAGCGTAGTCTTGTAAATAATGCTCCCTACCGGCTGTATGTGTAGTTTGAGAATTCTTTCCGGATTCGGTTATCCTGTGGGTGTGTTTCTGTGAGGAGAAGGGTGCAACGTCGCAGGGGGACATATTTACTCATTTGTGAATATCTGTAAAACTGTCGCACTCAGGGTAGAGTTAATAGTAGAGGGAACTACATTGCGTGCCACACTAAAGTAGGTAAAAATTTATCGGGTCGGGACGCCCCGAGGGTAGAGAAGGGTGCAATGTTGCGAATATGGAATTTGGCCTCCATATCCGCTTGTAAATATTCCCCTATTTCTCCAATACTCCCCAACTTTCCCCAATCCCCTATTCCCTAGTCCCATTGTCTGTAAACAACAATCAGTAGAGCCGACCTTCCCCTTATTCCCCCATTAAATGTCGTGCCCAGGTCCACCGCACCACACGTAGACAACTTTCGGACATCTTGCTAGTTATTCTTAGTCTATGTCAGTTAAGGCCTCGTTTCCATTAATTATGACTCTTCGTTGCACCAGAATGTGATTATATGGCATCAGTAGTGAGTTTAGGACCTTTCCCATACCTCCTTCCATCTTCCATACCTCCTTCCATCTTCTTCCCCAACCAACTATGGCTGCAACAACAGAGGAGATGGCGGCGGCGCGGGGGAGGATGCGTCCTCACACCGGCTCGATTAGCGCCATTGACCACGCGCTCCACGGGGTTACCACGGAGGGGCTGGCTGTCAGCTCCTCGTCAAGGGCGGAGCCTGGTAACCCCCCCGCACCCAATCAGAAGGGCGGACCGATTCCATCTGGGGCGGCGCTAACGAGCCGAGGGCGTGTCACTCCCCGCCGGATATACGCGGCCACGTAGCGGACGTGACGAGAGATGCGCCCCCAGCTGGAGAAAGAAGGACCTGCGAGCGCTGAAACAGATGCGCCTGAGTTTGGAGAGGCCTGAGAAAGACCCGCCTGAGAAAGAACGTCACCTCTGAGCGCTGCGACGGGACCTCCCCGCATCTCTGGACCGAACCGTGCTGATCCTGCCCCGAGCCCAGGTGCACCTGGAGCCATCGCTACCTTGCCTTTCCTAGCCATCAATCCCCGTGTGAGTCAGCTTTGTCCCGTTTATCTGTCGTCTGTTGGGAATAATATAAGATTGTGTCTAAGTGCTTGTCTTTCTATGTTGTACCTCTCGTCCCTGTAATCTGACCTTCCGTAACGAATATAATCTCCTCCGGAGGTCTTGAGAACCGTATCCCTGGTGTCGTCATTTTATAACCCAGCCGGGTGTCTTCTTTTTCTTATTGAGCCAGCGTAACGCGACTTCGTCAACGTCGAGTATAGTCGGGTAATTTGTGCGGACACGACGGCCATTCCGCTCGGCCCACTTTAACATCAAAGTCGTGTCTGTAACAATTGGTAGTCAGGAGTTGGGATTCGAACCTGGGACTAAATTTATTTAGCCCAAATTTTGGACACCAATTGTACTATTGGCAGTAACAATTGGTGTCGAGGAGTGAGATTCGGACCCGGGACTAAATTAGTTAGGCCCAAATTTTGGGAGGGAAAATCGGTTCGGAGCGCGTACTGCGCTCGACAAAATCGAGCCGGAGCGCGGTCCCCGCGGTTACTGCGCTCGCCCGAAATTATAACGAAAAAAAAAAAAAAATTGGATTTGTTTTACGAAACTCGAATTTTGCAAGTCGCGCTATGGCGGATCAAGACGGCTGGGGTCCGGTAGCGGAGAGTGAAGCAGGGTCGGTCCAGGACCAAATTGAGGGACATGAGGGACATGAGGAGAGCGAAACAGCGAGGGTAGCAGGCACGCAAAATGGCGCCTCGCAAGAGCGCGCGGTAGCCGAGCCCGCTGTATCAACGGGCTTTAACATGCAGCCGATTGACATACAGGCCCTCATTGCGCAGCTACAGGCAGCTGTACAGATAAGTATGGGGAGCCAAATTGAGCGATTGGGTGAGCGATTGGAGGGCCAAATGGGGGTAATGGGGAACCGGATGGATGCTCAGAGTGAGCAAATGAGGGTTGATAGTGGGCGATTAGAGGGCCAAA